>NW_015539816.1:2092154-2100688 GCF_001515605.1 Sinocyclocheilus anshuiensis | reverse complement strand
GATCAGCACAGGATTACAGACACCAGGAGAATAAATAGGAAACCAAATGAGGAGGCTAGCGAGGGAGACACAGGTGGAGCAACTTAAACAATAATGAGGTAACAAGATGGGTGGGGCAAGACAATAGACAGGAGAGAGCACATGGCAACAAACAAACACAACACAAGCCATGTGCTCACAGAACACAGTGTCATCTGGTGGCCATCCTGGGCACACCCGCTGAAGACTGTGACAAGCATTAACAATTAATGTCCTTAATATAGGTAATACACAACAAAATAATAATCCTCCTATTAATATGGCAATTCCTAAAAACATTCCTAGTTTAGCAAACCATGCTCCAAATTTCAGATCAAACCAATCCCACAATTGACTGTCTCTTCCAGCATTTGCTTTAACTTCTGCTCTTAATTTTTTATTTTAATCATAACTTCACTAAATGCTCCTCCAGGCGCAGTATTATTTGGTATATAAGTACAACATTGATCTCCGAACATAACACAAACTCCTCCTTTGTCTGCCAAAAGCTAATTGAGAGCTTGTCTGTTTTGCCATGTCATTCTACTTGTGTCGTGTACTTGTTCTCCTAACAATATTAATGTATCATCAGTATAGTTAATGAATCTATGTTGATTGTAATAAGTATAATTAATCCATTCCGTATTTTTGTTTTGTGAAATTCAAATAAATATTGATTCAAAACCTGAAAAAACTTAATCTCTTGCCTTAAACTCGTGTGGAATTCCTCTAGGCTGTCCAATTAAATCTATTTATATTAGGGTCTGGTATATAAGCTCTTCTAATTCTGTCGTTTTCTTTATTTGCATTTTGTTATGTTCCCCATGGTGCATGGTAATTTCTTGGAGTAATCGTACTCTTACGCATATTCCTTTCCACCCAATAGGTAAAGAAGGCAATAATTGTTCATTTCCACAAATCCAAATTAAATTAGCTATTATTAATGATTGGTCTTCATATATTTCTATAGAAGGTAGAGCAATAGTTTGATTTTCACATTTTTCGGCCGCTATTTTAATTCCCTTGTTTATTCCATGTGCTAAAAGATCCGGAACTCTGGAAGGAGTTTCTGATTTCCAAAAGTTTTTTCCTGTCTATATACAAAATAACAGCGCATTTCCCTTTGAATTTGCCCAAATCGTGTGTTCCTTTTGGTTTATGAAAACACTCATATTCTTGTGTATAATCTATGCTATACCATTCTGGAATCTCTACCTTTTTTGTTGCTATTTTCATATATTGGTTCTCATCAGAATACAAATACCAATTTCCCCAGTATGGTCTACTAAAATAGTCTGTAAATTTTGAATTTCCCAAAAATCCTAGACATTCAGCTAAGCAATATGACCTTGCAAAATCTTCTAAATGACAAACATTTGTATTAAATTTAGCACATTTTAGATAATCATGAGGATTTGGTACTGCTATTGTTTTGTTTAAAGGAGATTTGGAGCACAGCCAGCAATTTTATTTTCCTGTCTCTCTAGCTGTAAAGGTTGCCCATCTATACCACTCATTATTTTGTGCTGTTTCCCATAACTCATCGCCTTTACTAATTTCCTCATCGTTTTGGATATATCAATGTTTCTACGATATTCTTTGTTCTGTTGAATTGGTATAATTATCAGTTTTGTTCAAAGGCTGAAAAGTTACTTGAAGGGAAATTGAAGAGTTTTTTAAATGCTATGCTCCCTTTCATTTTCCTCTTCTTCCTCGTCTTTTTTTTTTCGTTTAGTTTGGGTACTCTACAAAGTAGTGCTTGCTTCTATTTGGATTGCTTTTGGAGTAGTCCTTTCTCCTGGGTTCATTCCACTTTTTCCTTAATATTCTCAGATATTGCTACTTAGTCACCCGGGACAATTGGACACGCTGCCTCTGTCTCCTTACTAGGCTGCTGTTTTCTTGTTTCCTGTTAATAGATAGCTTTGTGTATCGCAGTTAGTTTCTTCATGCAGGTTCTTGGTTTCATTTACAATTGTTCTAGTGGGGGTCCTTTATAGGGGCCCCTACAGAATGGCGCAGGCATGGGTCGACCCGTAAGCATTTCATGCGGTGTTAGGTGTGTACTTCTGTTAATTTGCATACGATAACTCATTAATGCAAGAGGCAAAGCAGTTAAGTTTAGTACTTGCACATATTTTGTTAATTTTTTGTTTTAATGCTACCATTTAATCTCTCAACCATACCCTGCGATTATCTGAACTTATTTCAGATGGTTTTCCAAATCTAGGAAATACTTCTCTTGTCAGAAATTTAATCACTGTTGCTGCCCCTTCATCTGCCGATGGTACTGCTTCAACCCATCTACTAAATCTGTCTATTACCACAAGCATATACCTTTTACCTTGCACCCGTTTTATCATGTCCACATAATCAATCACCAAGTGTTTAAACGGTCCTTCTGGTACTGGCATATGACCTATTGGTGTTATACCTTTTCTAACATTATGTTTGGCGCAAATTTTACAGGAGGACAAAAATTCAACCACTACTGTTTTTAAATATGGGGACCAATATCCTTGTTGTTTAATTCTCTTTATTACCTCCCCCTTCGCACAGTGATTAAATCCATGTGCATCTGGAATTAGAATGTTTAGAAGAATGGTTGGTGCAACAATTTGTCCTTCCTGAGAACGGCAAACATTTTGAGTGTCTTTTATAGCTCAAAGACTGTTCATATGAAGTTGCTTGTTCTTGTATTCGAATACTATCATCTAATTGAGGCTGTGGTTCTATTAAAACAATTGGAGCTAATATTGCTGTTACGCATCCTGAGGCTTTTTTAGTTTCCAAATCTGCTACATTTATTTCCTTTGTTTACATAGTCATTACCTTTTTATGAGCTTGACATTTTATAACTGCTAATCGATTAGGTAGCATCATCGCAGAGATTAACTGAATTATTTGGTTGGCATGTTGGATTGGAGTTCCATTAGTTTTTTTTTTTTAAATGTCTTTGTTTCCCTTTACTCCCTGTAATTTCTTTTACAACTCTTTCTGAGCTTTACTGGATTCTGCATCTTCTTATCCTGTGTTTTTGGTCTTTTCTTTATTATCGGCTTCAATTTTATTTATTTTTCCTCTTTTTCATTTATTTTCAATTTTTCCATTTGTTGGCCCACATCTGTTCCTTTTGTCTTGATCATCCTGTTTGCTATTTTATCATTCATTTCATCTTCACCAGTGATTTGTTGTCATGGTCTTTCCCTGTTGGCAAGGGATGGTTTCTCATTTCATGTTGTTTGGGATTACAGAAGCTGGTTGGTATATTTTAAGATGACAGCTGTGGTCTCCGGTGTCAATCTGCAACCATTCATCTGATCAATGAACAGTCCTCTTCTGAGATCTCAAAACATTCTCACTGGTTCTTATTGTTGGAGCAAACCTTCATGGAATTGAGTTGCTGTCCCCTGTGAATGAGACTTAAACTATTTTTGTTAGTGACAACATTCCATCATCTGCTCATTTGGCCCATTGTCCTTCCTGGTGTCACCTGTGGAATGTGTATGTGGGCTGAATGCTGTCCTGGCCCCTTTCAGGTGTTTTTCATATTTTCATTACCACCAGGGCTTAAATCTTATTTTATAAAACAAACATGCCGTTTTAGCAGTGTTCCACACATTTAGTGGAATTCCACACATTTTTGTTGTCCTTAACAATTTAAATGTTTTAGAATATTTGACCTAATCCTGGTGCAATTGAGACAGCCAACTGTAATTTCTCAAATGCATAATTTTGTGTAATTTTAATTGTCATTTTTTTCTTATTATTACTCATGAGGTAAAGAAAATGTTAGATCTCTGCATAATTCTTGGATTCATGGCCAATAACATTTCTATCTCATTACCCCAGTGATGAACATTTCTGATTTCATTTCTTTGGACTTTTTGGAATTATATTTTCCTTCTCGTTATTTTATTTAACCTAGCCCTAGAAAATTATCATTAACCAAGATGGAGTGACCAATAGTACTGTTTCATAGTTATATTTTTTCTTTAGACACTTTTGTCTATCTTTTTTCTTTGCCACAGAATAGTTTAGTTGTGTTTCCCCTAAATCATGCTTTTGATGTAACTCTCACTATCCTAAATCCAGCCTTAGTTTCAAATAAGTTGTGAGTTGAGCACCCACTTTTTAGATCAATTAAGTTTCTCTTTTCATTTTTATTTATTCATTTATTTTTATTTAGATGGCTGGACTGGTAGCTACTAAAATAGCAGACAGAGAATATTAGTTTAGCAGAGAATGCAAAGATCTGCTGTAAGACCAGTGAATAATCAAAATATATTAAGTTAATATAATAAATAACAAATTTGAAGCGTTCTCTAGAGTGATCATTGGATATCTCGCACCTGTGCCCACAAAGGAAGGTATGGAAGTTCTTCTGTTGGATGATCAGTCTGTTGAAGTCTTTGAATGTTGCATTGGGTCGTCGGCTTGTGATGCCACTCAAAGGCCCGCAAAGGCCAGATGATGTGAAGTGCAATATTGGCTTTGATTTTTCTCTGCCTCTGTTCAATGTGGCTTTTTGTTGATTCCTACCACGATTTTACATCTCCTGATGCTTTCTTTGTTTTCAGGAAAAGTCTCAAGTGAAAGTTTCACAGTCTTTTGGCGGAACGCCTATCAGCCACGCTCTCTCCTTCTCTGTACCTTTGTCTTTGTTTGTGTCTTTGCTTTTTCTCCTCTCATCGCTTCCATTCTTCAAGGCACCATTCCAGAAACCTTCTGAAATTTGAACACTCAAGAGAACTTTTATTAATTCTAATTCCAAGTGTGTTTGAGCAATCTGCTCTTTATGTTCAACCATGTTTGTCAATGGTGTCTTAATGCTAAAAATCTCACTGACTGACAACAGCATCTCTTCCATTCTATTTTTAGTAAAGCAGTTCTTCGTTGCAAGAAAAGAGCAAGTAGCAATACACTACCTATGCTTATCGAAGACTACTACAAATAATTTTCTATATAATAATATTTCTTATATAATCTTTTTATTATAGTTTCAGACTTCAATCTTAGTTTTTCTTTTATATTTACATGCAGGGTTCAAAATAATCTAGTAATCGTGAATGAAACTTTCCCAAGCAACCTCTACTTCAATTGAATCAACAAGTCTCATTTATTAAGATAGCTCTTGAATTAAAGTTTGTTTTATTTCTGGTCACTCAATCCTGCTTTTAATCAACTCATTGCACAAGTTATACTATTCTAAATCTCTACAATGGATTCATTTTCCATATTGTGTCTCAGGGATAATGAGATAAAACTTTTTAGATGTCTTCAGATATAAGATATAATGTTTTAGGCATGTGCATTCATAGAACTTATTTATATATTAAGTTATATATTAAATGTATTATATATATATATATATCATTATATATCTTAATTTATATATAATAAATAAATGTAGTCAATATATCTTATTATTAATCTGTATATTTATCTATCCATTTATTTTTCAAATCCATTAGTCTTAAAATATGTAAATCATTAGTTTCTCTCAAGTGTACCAGCAATGTGTCCTTCTTATTAAGATATGTCTTAGTGAAGAGTCAGACAACACCACTTCACTACACCCGACACAACAGAATATTTACAATCTCACGATGTCTCCGCTACCAGATCACTCATACAAGTGCGCACACACAAACAACATCTATCTTTCTCTAGTCTCGCTTCCTTGTGTGAATTATCAACACCTGTCAATCTTCTGCTTCAGTCTGCTGACTTTTTCTCTATACACAACACAACAATTATTAATTAATAACAAAACTAACTACACCACCATGGAATTTTACTAAAAACTAAACCACCATGAAATTTGACTAAAAACTAACTACACCACCATGGAATTTTACTAAAAACTAAACCACCATGAAATTTGACTAAAAACTAACTACACCACCATGGAATTTTACTAAAAACTAAACCACCATGAAATTTGACTAAAAACTAACTACACCACCATGGAATTTTACTAAAAACTAAACCACCATGAAATTTGACTAAAAACTAACTACACCACCATGGAATTTTACTAAAAACTAAACCACCATGGAATTTTACTAAGAACTACACCACCTGTAATCGGTACCATAAATTATTTCTGCGCGCCCACTGTAACTATGCAGTAAACAAAGACCATCTGCATGCAACATTTAATGACAGCCTACAATTAATTCTAGATTCAAAACCCCTTTTTTTCTTTAGGTTCCTAACTTGTTGGAAGAGCTTTTTAGAGTTTTCTTACCACAACGGGCAATCTCTGGAGAATAACACAAATTAATTTTATAAGCAAATAGCCTACCTCGTGGCCACGGTCTGTGCCAATTATCCAGATGCATCTTTTCACTCTTTTGCCTTGTCTCCTGTCCTGCCGGGGTCGCCAATTATGTTGTAGAATTTTCCTTGTTCAAAATAAATTGCTAAAGAGGTTTTGAAGCCAGTAGACTTTATTGATCAAACAACAAAGCCGAGTTACGGTTTGCAAAGGTAACTCCCGAATGGCTTTTCTACACAGATATATATATGCCTGGAGCTGGTTACATAATTCCATATATGTATTGTTGTGTTTCTTACCATATGTAGACTGATCAATAGCTGTCATGTATATTTCTAGGTCCTGAACAGTGGAGCTGGTTACATAATTCCATATATGTATTGTTGTATTTTTAGACAGGTGTTTCTTACCATATATAGAATGATCAATAGCTGTCATGGTATTTCTAGGTCTTGAACAGATCATTTCCATATATGCAGGGTCTTCAAGTTTTAAATAGTTCACTCAGTTCTTTCACTGCAGCTTTTAACCCACAGTTACTACACATAGTCTTTTTAAATAATAATTTGTAGAAATGTCTTCTTATCTATAGGCATAATTATATGTATTATATTGAATTAAGATCCCTGAAAATCTTCTACATCATCAAAACAACAGTTGAAGTTTGTTCAAGGCTAATGTGATGGTGTAAGGTTATTGATATCACACCCTCCCTTCCATCATTCTGTCTACCCTTGGTTGGTGTCATAATGGAGTAGTCACATGTTCTCAGTTTAATTTAGTCAATTTAGTGAGGGTTAACTTGCCCTACATTGTTACGGGTTCTGAGCAAGTAGCTTCTTAGAAGAGGAATAAGAGAATGTGTGTGTGTGTGTGTGTGTGTGTGTGTGTGCACGTGTATCCTTACCTCTGTTATTATATATATATATGTATGTATGTATATGTAAATATCAGCTACTGTTGTTTTTTTAGATCTGGCAGAAGGAGCCAGACTCGTTGAGGAGGTTCCTCTTCTGACTGCCACTGGAAGAAAGTTCACTGTAATCTTATTTGAGGTGATTAGTTCAGTAAGGCTTTCCTATTAAGAAGATAGGGAATGTGTGTGTGTGTGTGTGTGTGTGTGTGTGTGTGTGCACGTGTATCCTTACCTCTGTTATTACCACACCACTGTGGTGGTGTTTGAGGAAGTTAACTGTATCAGAGATAAACCCAGCACACATTTCCCCACTCCACCTCATCTATCTCTCCATTTTCTTCACCTCTCTGCTGTGGTTTCTCTGCAAAGTATATATGTGTGTGTGTGTCTTATTGCTTAAGGTTGTTTGTGTGTGTGTGTGTGTGGTTGTCGTGTTGTCCTGGACTGGTTTAATGGTGGCTCTTGTGGTAAATATGCCCCTCAGTATATATATACACAGATCCAACACACACACTTCCTTAGCAGCTGGAACAAAACAGGAAGTGGTGTTTACCCTGCCATGGCCTCCCCTGCTTGTGACACACACAACGTAAATTAGATAAACGTAGAGATGTGCATGAATAATCAACAAGACCAATACTCATTCTGCAACTAATCGACTATTAAAAACACTATTGAAGTTGCAAATTAATTTTCCTTTGAGCATTTGATTGCTGTAGGCATTCAGGTATTTATTAGGGGTGTGACGTTCTTGGTCAAAAACCGAACCGTACCATTCTCCACACACGGTTCGGAACGCACTTGCACCGCAGTTCAACTTAAATCTGACAGCGCATCTGTAATATAGTTTGTTATAAATAACAACACGTAAAACAGACCGAGTTGGGTTAATGTGTGTTTCTGTTGGTGGATGCGCATTCTGGCTTCCCAATACATTACAACAACAGCGATGAACAAAAAGAAACGTGAACAAACCAGTCACTCTTTGATCAATGCGAGTGCCGTATGCTCGGATATGACCAGTCATTTATGCCGTCATCACCCGGGTGTTGATAGCATGCATGCGCAGGTGAGAACTGAACAGCACACATATTGTATTTATTTGTGCTGTTGCTTGTAGTTAGATTATTATTCTTATTTTCTTTATTTTTTAATAGTATAGTTTATTCCCTAAACATAGAAAATACCGAATCGTACCGAAATCGTCACTCTAAAACCATGATACAATCCGAACCGTGAGTAAGTTGAACCGTTATACCCCTAGTGTGTGTGTGTGTATATATATATATATATATATATATACACACTAGTGGTATA
>NW_015539816.1:2065095-2092106 GCF_001515605.1 Sinocyclocheilus anshuiensis | reverse complement strand
ATATATACACACTAGTGGTATAACGGTATACCCCTATAAATATATTGTGTGTGTGTTTTATAATATATAATATTTATTAATTTAAGTAATGTTTAAATAAAAATAGCAAAATTCAAGTTTCATACATATTATTAAAACAGATCAATTTTTTGTCACATGTATGATTGGTAATTTTTTTAAATTTTAATTTTAGTATTAAATCATTTTAATACCCATATGATAATATCATAAATAATTCAGCACCAATAACTGGTTGACAATCCAACATAATAGTTGGCAGTATTGCACCGTAAGGGGCCGTTCGAACAGAATGCATTTTTGCATTTTACTGTGCTGCTTTTCCATTGTTTTTCTTTGTAAACATTTTATACAATGCGTTTGCATCTTGCATTTTATTGCTGGCGTGAACTCTTTTGGCCGTTATAATCATGTAGTGAAAATCTGATACTGTGACAACCCTGCAAAGTGATGAACAAACTTACTTTGTTGGTTGCTGTGCGCTGTGAGTGTGAGAGAGTTTACAGACGGAGACATCTGTTCTGACTGGCTGTGTTTTGTGATTGATTATGTCGCGTCACACCCCATTTTTACATGAGTGTACACAGACTAATTGCTCGGTTAGAGTACTGGACTATAAAATGACATGAAATGCCCATCCCTTGAACACATGAACTCTCACTTATTTTCACTTATAGGGTCGCTAGCAACAGCCAATCTTCCTTGAGCTCCCTGTATGTGTTCACAGCACATTCATTTGCCTGGGGCTGTCCTTCATCATTTAACTGCTCAAACACTGCCTGAGGCAACTCCTCCCTGTTTATTCACCCGTATACCTTCGTGTGGGCTTCTCCAGTGCAGTTAAACTGCTGGCAATCCACCGCCCAAGGAAATAACAGTCAGTAAATCTTAATAAAGCAGCAACTCATCAAGAAATATTTTTTTGATTGCCTGAGTACATTGGAAACCAATGTCTTGAAAACCACAAGTAAACCAAGCTGATTGTTTGAATACCAGAAATGAACAACTTGATTACATCGACTGTTTTCCCACATCCCATGTTTCCATCATAGCAACCATTTTGGATTGAAGGTAGACTCTAACAACAGTGTTATTTAGGCTCATATCTCACCATATCTAATGCCTGTATGACAGCCTGTGCCTTCAACCCAAACAACAGCCTCAACCCCTCCAGCAGAAGGAGGAGACTCTTTATCTACATAAAGTCACGGTCCCATCTGGAATCATAGAGGTCTGTTGCTGTCTTGTCTGTTACATTATTGATTTCCTCTAAACATTTCAAAGAATGTGATAGATGACTATTCCCTACCCTTAGAGTTAAAATGAATTTTTAATGATTACAAATTTTAAATACACAAATAAAAACACAAAATAATACTAATAATGAAAAAGTCCATGCACCAAATATTATTTTGCCTGAGTGACTTTTTTTGTTTGTTTAGTGGTCTTGAACTTCATACTATATCTGCATATGCTGATTTTGTTGTGTTTGAGTATTGGAAATTACCTAATTAAACATTGATTGCATGGATTGCGAGACAGGACTGGTCAAGTAATCTCAAAATACTTGCTGTTTATGTAAAACAAAAACGCTTTTTTAGGCCATTGTTATGACTGGAATCTTGATCTTGTGTGTAGACTACATAATTTTCATAATTTCACATTTTTCTGCAACTCCAGTGACCGGTCCCGACATGAAGACTTTTTTCCCTGAAGAATGATAGTCAATGCATCTATTTTTTAATGCAGATTAATAAAAAAAAAAAAACATTCTGAGCCATAATCAGTCAAGTAATTGTCAACCAGTTTCGGTAACACTTTATAATAACTTTCATTAATAAATAATTAACAAACATTATATAATGTTTACATACAGGGAAAGTAACAGATCATTAGTTAATATATATTCACATATCTAGAAATATGAGATAATGTGCTTATTGATGTTAACTAATGAACTTATTAAACATTGCCAAATGATTAACAGATCATTATTTAATGTAAATTGAAATGCTTACACATGTCATTAAACTTTCAATTCATATGATCATGCTTTTTTTTTTTTAAATCTTCAAATGATTTTGACATGGTTTGACAATGATGCTTTTAATCATTTTGACAATGATTAAAAGCTTCATTGATATATCATTAACAAATATTATATAATGCTTAACGGATCATTAGTTAATGTTTACAAATGTCACTAAACTTCATATTAGCTAATGCTCATTTTTACATGTACAAATGTTGTGAAAATATATGAGAAGAGTCATTTTAAACTCTTCACAAACTATTTGTGTTAACATATTATTCATTAACTCATAATCACAGTCTGTTAAGCTCATATATTCGGCCTCCATTTGTTGTGAAGACTTCTACTATTTTCACATCTTAACAAATTATTTATAAATTTATTTGTTCGTGTTTTTGCAGTACCCAATCTAAAGTGGAAACTATTCATCAATTGTAAAGGTTTATAAACATTTACTAATCATATTTAGTGCCTTTATGAGCAGTCATTTTGATGGCAAAATGTGTCCCAAATGACCGGAATTCACCCTATTTACACATCCTTACAAATCATTTATTAATCATTTGTTCATGTTTTTGCAGTACCCAATCTAAAGTTGAGACTATTCCTCATTTGTAAATGTTTATAAATATTGACACATTTTTTAGTATCTTTATGAGCATTGGACTTTTAGCTACTGTAACAATGTTTGTGTAAAAGGGTGTTTAGTTAAGTTTAGCTAAATGCTTGCTATGACACACATTGTAATTTGGGTGCAAAACATGCTTTTATTACCTCAACAATTATTATATTAGTATACTATTGTGCATCATTAAACAGAATATTCCTTCAATCATACATCAAAAAAAAAATCACATTTTCAAGAAAATAATTCATTTATCGTTTATCAAAAGAATGCAATATAAACAGACTGAACACTTGTTCCCTTAAAGAAATCAAACTGACCCCTGTACACTGTTGACCCCTTAACCAATACTTAAACCTACCCATACCACCAAACCTGCCCCTAACCTTACCCATATTACACCCCAATAGCAGCAAACGTATCGTACATTAACAAAAGCTTTTAATCATTGTATAACATCTGTTAAAATCATTTGTAGATTTTCAAGATGTGCATGATCATATGAATTAGAAGTTTAATGACATTTGTAAGCATTTTAATTTACATGGAATGTTAATTATTAGGTAATGTTTATTACGTTTATTAGTAAACATTAACAAGCACATTATCTAACTTTTCTAGCTATTTGAATATATATTAACTAAGCATTACATAATGTTTGTTAATGATTTATTAATGAAAGTTATTATAAAGTGTTACCCCAGTTTCAAACCTAGAAAACTGTCAAATCTACTGAAAATTGTTTTTGTTTTGAATGTGCATTTTATGAAGTATGATCTTTTCTTAATCTTCAAGTCACAATCGGTAGCTTTCTTTTCTTCTCCACACTGTATTTCTTCATCCCACAGTATTTCATCTATTTTTCATCACTTCTTTCATAAACCCATCTAACCCTTTCACCCTCCTTGTCCTGTTCTGAGCACATTGAACAGGTCAAACTGTCATCAACACCACAAAAACCACAGGAAGGGGACGCTCATTAGAGAAACCACTTTGACTGAAGGGCACACAAAGTACTATTACAGCAACATGGAAAAACACTAAAAGATTTTTTTTTTATTTTGATATGTATTTCTAGCTAGAATGAATTTTCCCCCCCACCATTTCAAGAAATACAGTGGGTATATGTGTGTCATAGAATTAAAGGGGCAGTAAGTAAATAAGGATGTCTGCTTGTCTTAGAAACCTGTTTGAATCCAGTCATTATTTTAGTTTTTCACTTTCATGACACCAATGGAAATTACACACTTAAGCTTTAAGTAGCCTACATATTATTACTTCAACATCTGGAGTTCACTGCAGGTGTTTCTTGTCTTGCAACAAAACTGTAGTGTGTTGTAAAACTTTATTCTTTTATTCCCTTGCTGTCTTTCTTTTGGCCAGTGAGTGAAGTCCTCAGGTGCTGCTGACTCACTGCATGTATTTTTGGTCATCTTCAATAGTGGGAAATCCTTTGCATCTTATCAGATGTGTGAACAATAAACTCTGTCTGTGCTGGGAGATTCACATGCTGTAAGATGTCTACAGCAGGACACCTCTGAGCGCAAGTACCATCTAAGAGCTTCCAAAATATACACAAAACACTTCAACCTACTACAACCTACTTTAGGACTCCAAATAAACAATTTAACTGAAGTACTCGAAGGAAAAAACTTCTTGCAATGAGGGTTCATGTCTGTGACCCATTAAAAACAGATGTCCAGAGTTGCATCAAAGCCAAAATCACAGTCCCTATCTCACTCAGATGACTCAGACAGCATGTTTTTAACGTCATTTACAGCCCATTGGGCATAATCATAAATGAGAGACAGCATTGTTGCATTTGCTGCAGTCTGCAGAAACTGTACTGCATGCACCTACAGCTGGCTGACAATATGGCCCCAAATCATTTGGTGCACGTATTAGATACAGACCGACAGGGACATTCTTTTAATAGTATGAATTTACTTAATTTGACTGAAAATTGCTTTGTCAAATATGATAATTTCCCTTTCCAAAAACAGAAAGAATATCTATTTTACTTTTCTATGGACACCTTTGCAGCTTTTTTTCATGTAAAAAATACCTTTATCAATCTATATTGGGTTTTTTTATTTTCTGAACATTAATTTTGTTTTCAAAGTGATGCCTCAAAGCGCTCTTTAACCTTTCTTACTTTCTCGTTTATTTATTTTTTGAAGAACACCAACAATTTTGCTCCAGATGGCAATAAAAAATCTTGAAGCTAATAATCTTAATCATTCCAAGATTCATGGTTTCAGTTATTTATTTACATACTGAAGTAACAAGAGCTACACACAGAATTTGCACATTTGTTTTCAAAATAAAAACTGTAAAATAAATATACAATAAAATACATTAAACAAACAATCTTTTCAGGGGCCAAAAAAAAAAAAATGTGTATGAGAACTGTTAAGTGACTATGCAGTCACAAATGGAATTCCTGGACCGTCTGCATTTAGTTTTCACGTATGTTCCTCCAGTCATCGGTCATACAATCACTAAAAATACTGAAACGACAAGCAACGCTGAATATAACGTAAATGGATTAAATATATATCCAACTGTACCTGTGTCTGAAAACTGCACTTATGAATAAATGAATCAAGAGGCAAAATAACGACAGAAGATGATCACGTCAAGTTACATAAACTGGAAATGACAAACTGTAACATACAAAAATCTTTTCAGCACATGAGAGAACGTACCGTGATAACAAAACAAGAAGCAACATTATGATTTACATATATATTATTTACATATAAGAAAAGAGCAAACAGTGATGGAATGGATGTTGCGGCTGAACATCGATTGCTTCAGCACTATAATTCAAACAATCTGAAGTTCATTAACTACAGTCGTTCTACTAGAGGAACCCATCAGTGCTCTGGTATTTTAACAGCAAATGACCTGCATTTACACATTCACACACGCTCCCGCAGACACGCAAAACACATCAGCGCAAATGGAAGCGAAAGCCAGTGCCATCAGGAACAATGTTCCAGTGTGGCGAGGAGGAGGAGGGGAGCGGTGGAGATGGGAGACGGGCTGAGTTGGATCTCCCCGTCTGAGACTTTGTGGAAGTGAGACATCCGCCGGAGGAAGCAGCTGGACACAAAGAACAGAGGGAGACCTGGGAAATGAGCTACCGACTGAGTGCCCGGACTACTGATGTTCTGCGGTTGGTGTCGACTGAAGCGTTCAGTACGTAGCTCATATTCAGACCAAAACTCTGCCCTTTTCCCTTTGGCAGTGGAATGAGAATCCTATTGGCTCATCTAAGTAACAGAAAGCCGCTCTTTTTGTCCTCCATCTGAAAGCTACCCTTCTATTGGCAGATCCTTCATTGGCTACTCCTACAGAGAGCAAGAAGCCATTGGCACCCATTTCTACACAGCAGCGGCAGCTTTCTATTGGCTCAACCTTCAACAGCACGATTCTCATTGGCTAAAGAGCAGAGAAAACATTTCAGGCACAACAGTTGGTGTGGTAAGTAGAAGTCAGAGTAACTGAGTCAAGTCTGTAGGAAACGATAACCCGCGATTTCTGCAAACACGAGAAAGCAGAGCGACGACATAACTACCGAATCCTACCTTACTCTGTATGCACAAAATCGGACGTAACACGAAAAAGCCAGCAAAACATTTACAAATGTACAAAAGAACACTACTCGCTACGAAGTTTCCAGTTTCATGAAGGATAAAATGTGGAATCACTCTGGAATAAAGAACAGAACCGATGCTACAGAAGCTACTGATCTTCTACAGTCCACCATTACGGAACCACATCATGCGTAAAACGACTCAAAGAAACATTTCGAATGTGTTGAAACAAGCTACGTCTGTGCCATACAAATAAGTATTCTTTACCAAATATTTTCCTTAAAACACAAGGGAGAAGTGGAAGAAGCTGTCTAATGTGATCCCTAAAAGAAACGCTGTCTAAAAGTTTGATGCCTCAAGCTTGAATTACTGCTTGACTGGATCATTTTGCTGTCCCAAATTACACTTCCTGGTTGGAACGAAAAACACAACACAAGCCAATAATGTAATACTGCTATGTAACCAAAATTTCACTGAGTGTTTAAAGTAAACGATGAACTGTGATGAATTGCCTCTACGTGTCTCAACATCTTTCCTGACAGTGAACTGAAATGCGCCTTAATTTGGTCTATTTAAACATAAAACAGTTTCAGCTGCCAACTGACAAAATTCTATCCTGAACGCAACATGCAATAGGTAGCTTGTTTTTGGCTTGCGCGGCAACATGATCATGCTGTCAATGTTACAATGCTGAGTTATTGCTGCTTATACATATAGTTTCCAAACAGCGTAGCCTTTTATGTGGTTGATATTTGAATTTACCAGTAGAATGACCTGCAGAATAGTTGATAGGAAAATAACCGATTTACACTCAAGGCAGGCTCTTTTACTACTGACAGTCATGACAATCATGTCAAACTGGATGTCAAAAAGACGTCAGAGATGTTTTGGGAAAGTCATTTTCATTGTTTTCGCTGTGATGATTTAATTTAGTCTCTGACTTGAATCAGCCTGTTCCTTGAATCAGACTTCTGTCACTTGTAAAGACTTGACAATTAGCAAAAGAAGCGTTATTGTGTTTATGTATCCCATATAATAAAGCAAAGGGATTCTACAGAAAACAAGTTCAGTCCTCTTGCAGACTCACGTTGGAGATATAGTACCATGGAATGATACCAGCATTGATTATTAGCTTTCTCAAAAATTCAAAATATCCCCCAGTTCCAAAGAATACATGAAATGTTATTAGGAACGCACACCATCACTGTCCTTTCTGGCAGGGGGCTTATATACACAATCTGCAAGAAAGGTGACTGGAAAGAATATGACTGCTCTTGGATCCAAGAAGAGATTTATGATCAGTGTTTTCCACCAATGTCCTCATGTATGTCAGACAGCTACAATGACGCTTAGCCAGGGCAAAGAGAGATGAATGGCATCTGCCGGAACGCCTGGTTTTTGCTGAGAATTGATCTTCAGACCGGAGGGTGACGTGGACTTGTTCCTTCCAAGAAGACATCGTTGCTGGAGAGCAGGGGCTGAGTGGCAGTGATGTGACTGCCGACTGAGTTTAGCCGCTGGACGTGAGAACTGGACTCCTCACGGGACCCCGGTGCTGCAGGCAATCTGGAGCTGAAGTTTAAGTAAATCTGAAGAGAAGAAAGGTAAAAATCTTGTTTAAAACTCATGCATTCTTAGAAAAATACTCTTTGTATTCTTGCTGGTTTAATATAGTTTTGAATATAATTTTATACAATTTTTTTTTTCAAATTATAATTTTTTTATACAAAAAGGAAAAGAAAAAACAACTGAAATTACTCTAAAAATGTCATGGGGTGTAACCATTAAAAATAACATTTTCCTTACACAATGAATACAAGTGACTAATCATTAAAAAAAGTTTTTAAATATATTTTTTCAGGATAACTAATAATTCATAATATCTGTTTGTAAGGAGTCGCATCACACATGACATTTTAGAACCTCCTCTCTATGATATATGTTTTTAATGTTTTATGTTTTTTAAACAAATATTAATGCAAATAATAAAGAACTTTTGAGAATAGATTTTTTTCTTAATTATGATTTCAAGACTCACATTTTTTATTTAATGCCCTTACAAAAAATTTATTTTAATACAGAAATTAAAAATATGTTAATCATGTTTCAAATTACTGTATGTATGAATTGCATTTTTAATGTTTTTTTTCCCCATATGTTTTGAGAGCTAAAGAGTATAAAGGAAGACATACATGTTTGGTGCTGTCTGAGATTTGCTGTTCGATCTTCTCCACTATCTTGCCAAATGAAGGTCTCTTGAAGGGGTCAGCATCCCAGCATGAGTGCATGATCTCGTACCTGAAACACAACAACACGGCGGCGCTGGTGTTATTGGGAACACTGTTGTTAGGTGTGTACATGGTAAATGCTTGTCATGTTTTTTTTCCCCACAGAAAGAAATATTAACTAATTACAGCTTAGACTTACATTTCACTCAGGGCAAACTCCGGTGACTCCATTCGGTATCCTTCCTTGATCATCTTATAGAAATTAGAGTCCACAGGCATACCAGGGTAAGGACTACTCCCTACAGAAGCAGATTGTCAGTATTTGGAATAAAAACAGTCAATATAATTATGAGATAAATTTAACTCACCGAGAGAGAAGATCTCCCATAGCAGGATACCATAAGACCAGACGTCACTCTCAAAGGTGTACACGCACTCAAAGATGCTCTCGGGGGACATCCACTTCACCGGGAGACGAGCCTACACAGAGAAGAGCCTCATTACAAACATTTCTTCCTTAACAACACAGGCAGAGCATGAAAGCACACAGTACAAACCACATTTCTTGACAGATTCAGACTGACTAATATAGAAATGACTTACAATCAAAACATGCATTTGGAAACCTCAATCATACAGTTTTGTTCTAGTTAGCAAGATGTAGATTTAAAGAATAAACATACAAAAAGAATACTGACACAAAGACTAGCAATACTATAGACCAAGTTTGTCATGACTTTGTTGTTTTGGGCTTTTTTTTTTTGGATCATTAAATGCAAATGAATTATCTGTAGTGGAAGCCAGAAATAACATTCTGTTCACTCTGCTTTTTGGCATTATGGTTTTAGTGCCATAGTCAGGGGCAGATTAAGGTGGTCAGGGGCCCCTAGGCTGCTCTTTGTGTGAGGCCCCCTCAATCATTATGCTTTACTGGAGAAATAAATTTAGTTCCATACATGGTCCACACGCAAATAGTAAGGTGATCTGGCATACACACACACACTGAGACAATCCTACAGTGTTTCCTCTACATTCCCAGTGTCCCCTCAGGATTTTGTGAGGCTGTGGTGGGTGCGCATTGGTTCCTCGAGGGGGTTCCAGGGGTATGCTCCCCGTAAGAAAAATGTTGTTCATTTTAAATTTAAATGCATAAATCTGGTGCATTTTGAGAGCAGATGGATTTCTCAATGGAGAAATATGTGCTCTTATAAACAATTTTGTGCTCTAGTAGTAATTTATTTATTGGTTGCATAGATGAGAATGTGATGATAGGGCACAATTTTCACTATATAAATTCTTATAAAAGCTACAAATGCTATTCTATCAAGAGCAGGGAGTGATCCTCATCTTTTGTTGTTTGATTATCATTAACGCCGACACTTAACTCAAGAGATGAGACGAGACACGAGATTAGGTTCACGAGAATGAGACGAGGCGAGATTTTACACATAATTAAAAAAAAATCATCTCAATGACCAAATACATGACATAACATAAATAGTCTGCTATAGTTGTTAATAGTTATTTTAACTAATCATCTTGTAATAAATGTCATTTCAGTTCTACTTTCTGAGTATGAATTATCATATGCAGTAGCCTGAAAGACAACAACACTCAAGCACTGTAAAAGGTTTTGACAAACTCAACTGACTGGCTTCTCTCCTGTATGATTTCATGTGTCTCTTCAGACCTTAGAACTGTACATGAATTATGAGCTTTTAGAACGTTTGACCTCCTAACTGGTCTCCTTTTCACAAATTGAACATAGAAATAAAAACAGTATAAATAACAAAAAATAAACAACACAGTTCTTTCTTAGTCTTATTAAGTGCAAACAATAAGTGCAGCCATAATCAAAGTAGGCTACTCTCTCAATATTCAAAGTGCAAATAGAGACCACATTTTTCAAGAGTGATACACAGCTATAGACATCTACACAACCTATTATAGCCTACATACTAATAACAGCCTAGATAGCTGAATTTGCGCGCTCAGGGAGTCGATCTCAAAACGCGGGATATAAAAATCGCTTTTGAATGTGTGTGCACGTTTTACTTTTGGTTTTGATTTAACGATAGCACGAACTCTCGGCGGTACTGAGTGTGCATTCTACAATATAAGACATTAATTTTATCGAACTCTCTGGAACACTTTAATGTTTCTGCTTTAATGTTTCTTATGGGCCAATGAGGGTCTTTTTGTTCATGCTGAAGTAAATTTATAATAATAATAATAATAAAAAGTCTGGTCAATCCGGGGGGCCCCTAGGCTGCAGCCTAGGCAAGCCTGTGCGTTAATCCGCGCCTGAGGATAGTACAGTTACAGAACTAACGGAGTGAAGTGGGACAGCGAGAGGGAGGCGGGATCAGGAAAGGTCAAACTCAGGCCGCAACCATGCTACATGTCCACAAGGCTATCAGCTCTGACTGCTTTATGCAAATTCTTGAAATGAAATTTCTTAAAATTGCAAAATTTATCCTATTCATGACTTGTTTTGTATCAACCTCTTGCCAATGTGTGACATTTGGGTAATTCACATCTGATACATGTCTCAACATGGATAAAAGCTCTTGTATTATAAAGCGATCATTGTCATTTTGCATTTCCTTGCAGAAAGCTGTTGGAAAAAACTACATCCAACACATTAAAAGCATTATGCATTAAAAAGCATGTTTGCTTGTCTATTTACTTAATTAGTTAACGACATGTAAAACCTAGTGGGAAAATATACAAATAAAATAAAGGTTAAAGTTTATAATTTATGTTATGTAATGACAGCTAATACTTACATTGCCCTTAACAACATAGTTTGAGTCAGTAGTGATGTCCCGGGCTAGTCCAAAGTCACAGATCTTGGCCACCCGGCCTTGGGTGAGGAGAATGTTTCTGGCTGCCAGGTCTCTGTGAATACACTGCATAAACACAAATGCAAAACTACAGGTTAACATACTGTATACACACTAATAGATTACATATTAAAGCAAACTGGCCGTAGGAACGGATTACTTGTTTTTAGCGTGATATGAGCTAAAGAAGCTCAGGCTGTATTGCTGATTTAAAATATGTTATTGAAACATAATCTTGACAGCTTTTGAGATTTTCGCCTTTTGCTATTTAAGTAGATAGAAGCTGTACTTGCATGCATGTAACCTGCATAGAAATGAGTGGCCTGGAGGCATTATCAAAATGACCACCGAGGGGACTGACTTGTCTTAAAGGGGTCCTATTATGCTTTTTCACTTTTTCAACTTTAGTTAGTCTGTAATGTTGCTGTTTGAGCATAAAAAAGATCTGCAAAGTTACAAAGCTCAAAGTCCACTTCAAAAGGAGATATTTTATTTAACAGAAATCACTTTTCAAAAACTACAACGAACAACTCGTTTGGACTACAGCACCACAGCACATTTCGTAATTCAGAAGACAGGACTTCATTTGATACAGGAACTATTCGAGCCGTTCATGCCAGACTGGGGAGAGAGGTGTTGTAATAATGTAAAATATGTGAAAGATAATCTGTTTTTACCTAGTATGAGAGCCTGTTCTAGTACACCCCCAAAACAAAATCAAGACTTTGTAAAAGAGCACAATAGGACCCCTTTAAAGCTTTTGCTTAGAATTACTCTTATGTGTCAGGACTGTCAAAACTGTCAGGTATTTACAACAATCGTGCCAATATTCAAAACCTCATTTGCAAAGAAGTGTTCTAAGTTAGCAGAGAGGTGCTAAAATGAATTCACTGACAGAAAACTCCCATGCCCGCTCAACAGAGTGACTAATTTAGTGTCTTTGTCCTAAACCGAATACTGGACCTGCTGACCAGGTGGAGAAATGTGATATTTCTCAGCATGATCCTCAATGAATGAGCGTGTGCATGTGCTTGATAACATGTATGCGTTCGTGTGTGACCTTGTGTAACCCGATCCTTGACTGGACAGAGGTAATGGAATGTGAGCCTGTGGCATTGTAGAGGAAGAGCGAGAAGATCTGCAGTATGGGATTACTGCAACCACTTGGAATATAAAACTCAGTATCCGTCAGAGAGACAGAACGCAAATAAATGAGAAAAACACTTACGTTCTTGGATGCCAGGAAATCCATCCCTTTGGCTACTTGGTAGGAGAAGCTAAGAAGATCCTCAGTGTCCAGAGTCATGCCATCTTCCTGCATAATCTCACTAACAGCATCTGAATCTCTGTATGAATCACCTAAATGGATGACAAATTTATTGAAGATGACGATGAAGACACAATGAGACAAAAAGCCAACAGACAAGAAGAGACACAAAAAGAAAAGGAAAGGAGAATAGATGAGACAAGAAGACAACAGACAAGATGGACAAGACAAATTGAGACAGAAGAGACTAGATGAAAAGATAAGGGAAAAGAAGGCATGACAAGAGGTGAGACAAGCTGGGAAGAGATGAGAACAGTAAAGACAAGTCAGACAAGACTAGAAGAGAAGACAAAACAAGAATAGATGAGATGAAATGAGAAGAGAAGAGTCGACATAAGAGAACAGATGAGAAGAGACAAGAAGATTTGAGAAGAAGACAACAGACAGGAAGAGAAGAGACAAAAACAGAAAGAAATGAGAAGAGACAAGACAATATGAGACAAAAAAGAGATAAGACAAGAGACTGAAAAAAACAGAAGAGACAAGATGAGAAGATAAAGAGAAGGCATGAGAAGAGATGAGACAGAAGAGACAAGATGAGAAGATAAAAAGAGAAGGCATGAGAAGAGGTGAATGAGAAGAGATGAGACAAGAACAGGAAAAACAAAATGAGATAAAAAGAGATGATACAGAAGAGACAAGATGAGAAGATAAGGAAAGAGAAGGTATGATAAGAGAAGAGACATGGTGAGAAGAGATGAGAACGGAAAGACAAGGGCAGACAAGACTAGAAGAGAAGGCACACAACAAGAAGAGATGAGATGAAATGAGAAGAGAAGAGCCAGGATAAGAGAACAGATAAGAAGACATGAGAAGAAGACAACAGAAAAGAAGAGAAGGACAAGACAATATGAGACAAAAAGAGATAGGACGAGATGGAAAAAACTGAAGACACAAGACGAGAAGATAAAGGGAAGGCATGAGAAGAGATGAGACAAAGTGAGATGAGAAGAGATGAGACAAGAAACACAAGAAAGACAAAATGATACAAAAGAGTTGAGATGAGACAGAAGAGACAAGATGAGAAGTTAAGAAAAGAGAAGGCATGAGAAGAGACGAGACAGGAACAGGAAAGACAAAATTAAACAAAACGAGATGAGATGGGGCAGAAGAGACAATATGAGAAGATAAGAAAAATTAAGGCATGAGAAGAGATGAGACAAGGTGAGATGAGAAGAGAAAAAATGAGGTCTGACAAGATAAGAAGAGCAAACAAGACAAGACGAAACAAAAAGACTTTGGGTGACAAGAAGAGACAAGATGACAGGAAAAGAGATGATGACAACAGACAAGGCATTGATCCAACCTTTATTAAGTGATCTTCGGTTTTCAGAGGACAGAAGTCCCATTACAGAGGGCTTCATGGTCATGTATCCATGCCTGCTCTCACTGTAATTAAATACAAACTGGTTTTAGTGAACCCACAAGCACTTCACACTATCACACTTCACCAGTTGCACTGATCACACTTACTTTGGTTCTGGCTGCAGCATGACGTTTCTATAGTAAGAGTCTTCTCTCAGTGTAGTGAAGTAGAAGGATTCTCTCCTTCTGCGCAGGAAGTTCAACAGGTCACCAAAACAGCAGTACTCCGTTATAACTAGAGTTGGACCTGTGCAACAGACCAGTACAGTAATGAAGACCAAAACAATACACACAGAAAACCCTAGAAAAACAATATCTAGCCCTAGCCTCTTACCTCCAATAGTGCAGGCCCCTAGCAGGTTGACAATGTTAATATGGTTGCCCAGATAACTAAGCACCTTCAGCTCTGACATCAGAGCCTCTTTCTCAGTGGCATGGGCACTTGCTGTGGGGAAAAACACCACAATAACTAAAAGCATAAATGAAACAGCAAAAAACAGAATGTTCCCCTAATGTTAGTGTACGGTTCCCCTTCGATTATTGCATTGGAAACCAATATTATAAAAATTTTTAGGAATGTTTTTTTTAGGTTTCACTGTTTCACTGTTCTAGGAACCAATAAATTGTGGGGTACTGGAAATGTTTAACCTCCTTTCATCTCATCATGCAGGTTTGTGTCATTTCTGGTGTGTCTTTACACACAGCCTTATTTGCTTAAATAAATGTGCTGGTTAAACATGCCGTGGAGTTACTATACTACTTATATTTCACAAGATTATGAACGTGTTTTATGTTGCTTTTCACTCACGTTTGAGCATCTTCACAGCTACGGTCATCATAGTGTCTGCTTTGGACATCCCATAAGCAGTGGCCTCTACCACCTTCCCAAATGCTCCAGATCCTAGAGTTTTTCCTGGGAATGCAGAAAATCAACAACATCAATTTCACATTTCCCTCATACAGTTGTTTACAGTCAATGCGCCTGGAAACTGATCCAAAACCAGCTTTCAGCTTGAACATCGGCTTGTTTTTGAATCAAGGAGGTGTGGCTTGTGGGGAAGCGGGATATGCTAGATCCTGTTTGTTGACGGATATGGCTGTTCCTTTATGGGGAAGATATGATACTATGTCACAAGGTGCCAGCTATCAAGTGTCCCAAACCGTGTAACAGCCAATGAAAAGAAGCAAGCTTTGTAAAATTCAAAAGGCCTTTATGTTTTCTCATGCACTAAACCTTGTAAACCTTTCCAAACATAATGTTCAAACAAAGAATATTCCAATATGGAAAAATGATTTGGAATATGATTTATGAATTCCGACAAAGCAAACCGATTCAGGAACTTAACTCACCAAAACGCAGCTTATCTCTGGGAAACTCCCACTGGTGGTCGTATGGAAGCTGGGTGGGGTCAATATACACATAGCTATTTCCATGGATACCTTCTATGACTTTCCACTGTATTTGGTATTTAGGTTTCTTTTGGAGACAGAAAAAAATAGATGGGATAGGAGAAGAATAAACAATGTTTCCAGACAAGCAAAACAACCTTTTACATTATATCCAGTTACTGCAAGTTGTAGGTGCTCTCATAGACAAAAGCAAACAGAGCCCACTAATAAGAGTTTCGTGTAAATGGACATAAATTATTCAAACAACAATGTGAATGGTAATTTTATGTGTTGTATATATCACTGATTTCTCCCCTGTGCAACAGTGCAAAACTGCGTGGTGAAACATCAGGTCTTATGACATGTTAAGTAAATAATTTCCTTGCGTGTGTACTGTTTCAAAGTTCCCCTGAAGTGTGGGAGGGATGACAGGTGTGACAGGTAAATTGCGTTGAGTATCACGTTTAATATCAAATAACCAAAAACAAGTTGCGCTGGAATAACAATACAGGTTACAATATTTTATTGCTATAATAGAGTGAGAATTAAAACTGCTCAATTTTGTCTAATTAATGAATTACCTCAGTGAGTCAGTGTGCACTTCCTGTGCTGGAAGACAAACTATGAAATGAATGACACTTTACCTGCATGTACTTGTAGGACAGCACAATCAGGATGAGAATCAGGATAACAGCCGCAGCAACAAAACCGATGAGCAACGGTGTGAAGAGTTCATGAGGAACAGTGTTCTCTGTGAAAAGTAAAACAACATAGAGTTGCCATCAGAAACATGCAGAACATGACATGTACTCTATCAACAGCAAACAAGAAATGTGTTCCTTTTGATCTAGGGATACACTAATGTTAATATTCTGGCTGATATGATCATTTTTCATGTTATGGTCGATAAACAATAAATGCCACACAATAATCAATAATGTTTTGTTTAAAAAATATATAAATACAAATAATTAAATATATGGCAAATATGCCCAATATATATATATTATTATTAAATAATTATTTATTATAATTATATATCCTGTTTTTTTATCAGTAATGTTCAAATGTTTGGGGTCAGTAAGATTTTTTTTTTTTTTTTAAAGAAGTCTGCATTTATTTGATCAAAAATACAGAAAAAACTGTTACAAATTAAACTGTAAAATAGCTGTTTTATATTTGAATATATTTTAAAATGTATGTGTTAAGCTTTTGATTACAATAAAACCCTGACATTAATTGATTTAGTTTAAGTGTTTTCCGTCTGTAACCTGCCTGGTTGGGAATCACTGCTCTAGACAGAGTGTTTGTGTGAACAAGGCATCGATGGATAATCAGTACACATGGCTCATCCCTGAGGATCATTTCTGTTAGCACAGAAAACCACAGCAGATCTGATGCTATAGTCTTGGGACTTGCGACTCACTTTTTTCACATTTTGAAAGTGTAGCTGTGTTGTTTTTGTAAGGTGTGTGTATGTGTTCATGCATGGTGTGTTATTGTTTTTCTGCGTTGTTCTGAGCGGTGTAGTAAGCTCTTAAGCTATAAGAAGCTTTCTCTCCATTTCAAATCAAGAATGCAGACTCTGCAGGAAGTAATCCCTTGTAAACCTGCCACTGGCTTTCACAGTCCTCTTCTGCTCCCTCCCTCTGTCTCTCTCTCTTCCCATCTTTCCCCGTCCATCCATCTATCATCACACTGCATCCAAGCATACCATCAAGCCCTCCACAAATCAACATAAACCTTAACAACGGACATTTTTTTTTTGCATCTCGCTCAGCTGAGGATGAACAGCTTTAAAAGTCTAGCCTAGGGCTCATCGTCCCACTGCTTTTCCTGAACCTGCTACAGCCTAAAGCTTGAGAGTCTAAACAAGTTCCCACATCACCTAACAGGCTTTCCTGAGGCAGTGGATTCAATTCACGCTCTCAAAACCTCCAGTCCAACTCCTGATGGACTCTACAAAAAGGTCAATGTTCAACTATAGTTTTTTACTTAAGGCTAATTTAGTTGAGAACATGCAAAAAACAGGCAATGTAGTCAACAACTTTTACAAAAATCCAATGAGGATAAAAAAGTGAATGTACCAGAAACAAAATAAACTGGATGTGGATGACCTTTTGTTAACCATTCTGTCCTTACCAATAATACCAGTACTAACTGGGGTGGAAAGCCCTGGTGTTTTGCAACAAACCCAAACGAAACCCCCTAAACCGGGGAGATAATCCCCAACAGTTGGTAATGCTAGGTTTACAAAAGAAACAAGATTAGGGCTAAAACTCAGCACCTCTGTTTATATAATAGTCTGCTGTTATCGCGTCTTATCCAAAAAGTCTGCCTACACAGGGTTGAGCTGGAGCAGGAGTGGCGACCTGCAAGTTGGCAACTGGTTGAGATTTTTTGTCAAAAAGATGCAGCCAGTAGAAAAAGCACAGCTGGAGCGAACGTGAGGAGATGTGCGTTTCCTCTTGTTTGGTTGTTTAACTATTCCTGGGAAACTAGAAGCAGCTGGGTCGAGGTCTCTGAGTCTCATTCCATTTCCTGGTTTTCTATGATGTGCAAAAGATGAATACTAAACATTGGAACAATGATGACACAAGGTCGAGGTTCTTCATCTTCATTGTAGGTGTACAGTACCATTTTGAAAATTGCACTATATCCTGCATTTTAAGATTTGTTTTTGAAGTCTCACCAGGGCTGCATCTATCTGATCAAAAATATAATAAAAACACTGATACAGTAAAATTTCATTACAATTTAAAAATAACTTTTGTCTGTTTTAATATATAACAGCAGCCATTAGTCTTCAGTGTCCCATGATCCTTCAGAAATCATTCTAATATGCTGACTTGGTGCTCAAGGAATATTTATTCTTATTACCAATGTTGAAAACAGTTGTGCTGCTTAATATTTTTAGTGAAGAGTGTGATACATTTTTTTCAGGATTCTTTGATGAATAGAAAGTTTAAAAGAAAAGTATTTATTTGAAATGTAATTTTTTTTGTAATATTATAAATGTCTTGTAACTTTTGATCAATATAATGCATTCTTGCTGAATTAAAGTACCAATTAATAAAAAAAAAAAAATCTTACTGACTCCAGTTTTTTAAATGGTAGTCTACATATATAATGGCAGACATTACTGTATTTGTTCCAATACACAAAATGCCTATAATGTACATATTAGTATCTCACTCCATAACTGCAAAACATGCATAAATGAACAAATAAATAAAAATGTTGCTACCCTGTGATCAGAAATGAAATATAATCTCTTTTAAAAACATTGCTTTGACTGAAAGAACATGCAAGTGCATATATTGAGCAGTTATCGTTCGTTGTTTCTTTATAATGTTTTCTGTGTATTTCAGTGCACATCTACGATTTTGATGGCCCTAGAAATGGCTGACTACTTGAACTAGGGAGCGGATTGAGACAAAAACAAACAAGTCAACAAAATTAACAAAATATTTTACTACTAGGACACCAAAGCAAAGACACACACCCAGACCTGTGACAAATGAGCACAGCCTATACACTGGGTCAGTACGTGGGCAAGGTTGATTTAATAGGCATGTGTAAGCAAAAGGCCAACAAAGAGACAGAGTCTGAATTCAAAAACTTGATCTCCTATATATTTAAGTAAAAAACACCTGTATGCCCTTACTCTCAGAAGTTGCATGAAGTCAGCCAATCATATTATAGCCTGCAGATAACGAAAGTGCTTTCCAGTCTTGTGAGAAATATGGACCATAGGGTCAGCAAACAGACTGTAGGCGGTTTGTGGGCGGAGTCGTCTGAGGCTGAGACTTAGTAATTACTAACTAGAGTCTTCAGTCATTGTCTGAAGGGGAGTGTATGTATGTGTATGTATGCGTCTGTGAGTGCATGTGATTTGGGAGGTTATTTGCTCACCGCTGATAGAGAAGAGAGTGTAAACGATTTCTCCACTGGCAGATGCCACGCATTCAAGGGTGGCGTAACTGTTCTTGGTGATGTTTAGTCGACTTTCCACTGTGCTTTTTCCAAAGGGAGGATTTGTCATGGTTACAGTGACAACATCCTCCTCCTCCTGAGTGGCATTCAGCGAATTGGAGCATCTGGGGAGGCATGCAACAAACTCATAAATAGTCTTGCATTTTTTCATGAACATGTACCATGAGGTGGTGAACTGTTTTAGAAACATTGCATAAAAGGAGCAATAAAAAAAAAATTAAAAATACAAAAAATAAGGTCTTTCATGCACATCTTAAGACATGTAAAACAATCTTTTGAAAAAAAGAAAGCTGATAACCATAATGTGCAAGACAAAGGCAAGGTGCATCAACAAATACTTTCATAGCCTTAAAAGCAGTATTTTAGTATTATTTATGTAGTATTAAAGTTTTTATTAATATTGTAAATTAGCTTTTATTTTCATTTTTGTTTAATTCTTAATAATTTTGCTTCTAATTTGCTTCTGTCTTTTTTATTCATTTTTGTTTTTATTTAAATAATACTGTTTTGGCTTGATTTATTTTTTATTTCAACGTATTTTATTTTAGAATTAAAAACTCAACTTATTTGAATTCTAACGTATTTTAACTTAATTTATTTTTACTTATTTCAGTTACTAGCCAAGGCAACATTTCTCATTTTTATTGTTTAGTACATAATGTTTAGTGCAAGTTTGTCATTTAACAAACATTTATTTGTTTGTTTGTTTGATTATTTTCATCTAATAATTATTTCAGCCTCATTTCAATTAATAACATTTTTTCATAGTTTTAGTTAATGATAATAACTCTGCTTTACAGTCAAAATGGATTACCCATTGTAACCCATTTTACTTCCCAGGAACAGCAGATTATTACATTTTGATGTAAGATTATGAAACTCAACATTTTTTCTTTGGAATAAAATGCACCAATTACTTTTTATGATAAGGCCAGGAATGTAAGAGGTCTTTTTTGATTTCATGCAGACTTTAAAATCAAATGTTAAGCACCACTGCGTATCAATAATATGATAAGGATGTGATAAGCATCTCTCACTGCATTCAGGGGCTATGGCAGATTATGGCATGCAGAAAACTAGGCAGCAAAATGACAGACCTCAAGGGCTCTTTTATTTAATTAAAAACATCAGAGTGGAATGTACTGCCATCAAGTGCTTTGATTTATTTGTTTCTCCAAATTTTTTCTCACTCTTCTCTTAAAATGAAGTATGAGTGCTACTGAGTTGAGTTCAAAGTTAGTTTTGGATATAAAGCCAGAACAAATAATCTCAACTGGTTTACATTCCTTGTTCCGTCTTTTTATTACTGAGCGATATCTTTAATTACATTGTTTAGCATGGTGGAAACTTCTCAACAATGGAATGTCTGTTCGGTGAGAAAACCATCAAACTGTTGACAGACAAAGCGAGCAACGCACGAACAAGATCAAAAGACACATAGCACTGCATGTTTACATGCTCAAATTGAAGCAAGGCATGTTATCCTGATCGGATTTGATCATCATGAGGAATTGATTGGATAAGCTTGTGACTAAGTCTATGCTAAGGTGTTCTGTCAACACCCTATTCAAGAATAAACAGCCCAATGGAAGCAGCTTGTTCTAATGTCACATGACTGATAGTAGCCTAGCCAATCGCTTTTGTGATGTCACAATCATGACAGATTCAAATTGCTTATCCCTATTAATAATAGGCTAAAGCCTTGTTGTCCAATCATCAAACATCAAGTTAGCGGTTAGTGGCTAATCCATGCTGCGTCACAATGTACCCTCAGAGAGGCTAATACGTTAACACTGCTCAAGGGATATGCCGCTAATATTTGAAAGCAACTTTTGGAGCCCATTATATGTAGCTGTGGATGTATTTGAAACAAACAAAACTGAAGAAAGACAGTATGCAAACCTTGAATGGGGCTGGTCGCAGTAATACCACTTAATCTGAGGAGTAGGGTAACCTTCAGCCACACAGCGCACCTGTCCATCAATCGGCCCGTCATGGGACACAATCTGTGGTTTACCTAACAGCAAAGATTGGTACAGGGGCAGTTTTACAATCTTGGTTAGTGGGATGGATGTTTGTACAGCTGTCTTGTTTGAGATTACTTGTTATTATTTTAAAATATGACTTGAGTGGCATTAAAATGGCAGATATGAAAAATTTTTGTTATTTAAAATGTGACCTGTTTGGGGAGTAAATCTCCTTGTAATTGGTGATCAATAATTGACTTGGCAAATGTCTTATTTGCAGTCTTGAAGGCCAGTGCTTTCTTATCTGTTTTTACACAGCTTCTACTATTGTTAGTGGGCTTTAAGCCAGGGTCTTACACAGACAATCGAGTTCTTTTATCCAGCAAAATGCTCAAGAAATGTGAATGATCCCTTTTGAACCACAATACACACAAAACTCATATATCACATAGATTCTATGCTTTTTCTAGCAAGTGGAAAAGCCAAATATTTGCCATTTGCATTAAATGTTTTCACTTACTTATGACATGGACTTCGAACGATTGATGGACAGTTGCGTCTCGGTTTGAGCATGAAAAGATGTAAACGCCGCTTTCTAACACCTTGAGACGCACTAGCTTCAGCTCGCTGGTGTAACTGTTGAATGAAGAAGAAAAAAAACATGAATAACCTAAACCTAAAGTATCTTTCAGTGCTGTGAATAAATGGGAAAAATGTGGAGTTTGCGCTGATTTTAAAATTCTGGCTGATACTGATAATTCTATTGTATTTTCTTTAAAATAATTATATATAAAAAACACGAAAAATGCCACAATTTAAATGCGACAAGTGAATTTAGGCTTTATATAAACATTAAATAACACAATACAAAAAATGGATATTGAGAGATTTACTAAAGATTACATTTAATAGTGTTTCTAAATTAATAGTATTTTAAAGATGAACTTTAAGTGAGCATAAACAGTAAATGAGCTAACACAATTAAATAAACAATATTGATAAATATATCCAATAAATACCAATATGATACTGATATAAGGTGCATCCCTAGCAATTACTACATAGGAAAAACAAGAATTGTTTGTAGCAATGTAACAAAATCATACCTATTCCCATGTGAGCGACTGGTAATGACATGATCAGTAGTGTTGGTGAGTTTTACACCACTGTAGCTCCAGGAAAATGTATGAGGTTTCGGGTAAGCATTCATTACCACACGCAGGGACAGACTTTCTCCAGCCCGCACTCTCTTAGTGCTGTTATTCACACTTGTTAGGTTAATGAAGCCTTTATCTGCACACAGAAACGCATAAAACATTGTTTTATTTTTTTGAGACTATTTAAACTGAGACTAAATAGTCATATGATTATTTAAATAAATTCTTGAAACAAGACCCACCATAGATTTCGACCCAGACTGTCTTTGCACTGGTCCCTCTTTCATTCCTGGCCTCGCAGTTGTAACTCCCTGCATCCTGCTTGGTCACAGACCCCAGATTTAGGGTGGAATTTCTCAGGTGAGAAATGGGTTCGGGCAGGATACTTGAGAACTGCTGCACTGAAGGTTGCTTGGCACATGCAAAAGGAAAACAGGACCAAAGCTTATTGGGCAACTCTGAAGAGATGAGGCATAGACCTTGTCTTGGGTAAAATGTCTGTGGTTGTCTTTATGTGTAGGTGAGGTGTGGCTGTTTTTATAATCTTTATATAAAACAAAGCGTGCCATTCATCTCTCAAATCCCAGTCTCTGATGCCAGTGGAGTCTTAAAACTGAAGATCTGTTTACATAGGTTGTGTTCTCACAGCACAAGTTTGCCAAAAATACAGCTGTGAGTGCTGAAAATTTAAGAGAGCGAGTTCAGTTATAAAATTCGGTAGACTTGCGTTAATAACTGAACTGTGTTTGAACAATCAAGATTGAGATAAATACAGAATTATACAATTACAATTTGCAATTCTGCATCATGTTTGCTTTCTCAATTCCAAGCTAAATTCGAAATTCGAAACTTAAGCTCTCAATTCACTTCTGAATGATACACAACCCTGCTGACAACTGTATTCTGCTGCTGTGTATACAGTACATGAACATATAGAATTTGAGGAGCACCTCAAACCACACAAGATCAAATTAGCCTCTGGGAATAATATTGAGTACAAACAACGTTTAAATTATCTTTTTCAGTCTACAAACACTAAATTGATTATGGGTACACATTACCACATTAAGGTTAACTGGGATGTGCACTCACACTATAAGTCTGCTTTTGTAAACATTGGTTCTACTCGACTGAAATGGTTGGTGTGTTTGATAAAGCCTGCAGTATGTACAGTATATATGTGTGTGAAGAGTGTCATGGAGCACCACAGATGTGCTCAGGTACATACTGTAGGTGAGAGCTGGATAGTTTATGAGAGTGCTTTTACCACTCCTTGAGGAGCCTTCCACCTGATTGTGATGTCGCTGTTGACATTTGAGGTGTTGCAGGATAGGGAGAGCTCTTCCCCCTGGATGAGCAGCACTCTCTGAGGCTGACCCAGTGTGATCACAGGAGGTGCGTCTGGAACTAAAAGCAAAGAAGCATGATGCATTATATCAATGGGGAAGTGTGGGAAAGAAAGAGCAAGCTACAGTGGAGTAACATGGACATGTGTGTCTGTCTGTGTCCTCTAGCTATATTTAGGGCTGGCAATTGATGCCATTTTTTAATCAAATGAATTACATGATATAGTGATTAATTAATCGGTTTAATCTCAATGAATTGCAAACATCAATATTTGAAATACCTCAAAATAAAAACATTGCTAAAAGTGGCTTTAGAAGTCTATAAACTACCATTCAAAAGTTTGAGGGTGGTAAGATTATGTAATGTTTTGAAAGAATTTTTTATGCTTACCAAGGCTGTATTTATTTGATCAAAATACGGTAAAACAGAAATATTATAAAATATTATTACAATTTAAAATAACTATTTTCTATTTTAGTATATTTTAAAATGTAATTTATTCCTGAGATGGGAAAGCTGAATTTTCAGCATCATTATTCAAGTCTTCAGTGTCACATGATCCTTCAGAAATTATTCTAACATGCTGATTTGCTGCTCAAGAAACATTTCTTATTATCATCAATGTTGAAATCAGTTGTGCTGCTAAATATTTTTGTGGAAACATCTTATTGACACCAAACTTTGAATGGTAATGTATATTTCTCATCTGCTTTGAATGCAAAAACACATTCAATGGCTCCTTACTCATTATTTGCTGCCTTATCCTGGTAAGATAGTATTTCAAGCTTAAATTATTATTTTGCAGTTTTTTATTGTTTTATAGGTTTTTTAAATTAACAGTCCTAATGTCTCTCCTTTTCTTTCTCACCGAGGCGGACATTGAGTTGATATTGTCCGGATTTAACTGTGTTGCCTTCCAGAGTCCCGACACAGACGTAACATCCCTCAAAGTCCTTCCTGACATCTTCCAACGTTATGCCCGTCTCAATACTGGAGGAATATCGGAGGCTGTTGGGCAGGGGCTGTCCGTCACATTTTTGCAGGTGCAAGTCTGTCATACGTGGGTCTGTGGCCAAGCATGGGAGCGTGGTCGTTTCTCCTTCTCCCGCAACAAAGTCAAACATGATGTTCCTCCTGAAGGGATTTTCAGGATCTGCTGAGAGGAATGCTAAATCAAAAACCAATGAAACACAACCAAGGGGGCTTAGATCATGACATTACAGCTCAGAGAAAGAGAGAGAGTGTAACAAAAAGACTGAAAGTGAAAAACTACCCTCCATCATACCTAATACACAAATACAAATAGCACACATCTGCAGTGCTCACATTAGTAAAATTAGTGTCAACTGCCAAAAATGCCAAGGATCAATTTGAAGAGTTTAATACTGGGATTATAAGAACATGCTTGAAATAACACATTACACAGATGTATAAATAAAGGTTATGCAGGTGACTAGTGAATACAGAGAGCTGATTGTAGGTATTTGGGGCATCTGTTGACACCCATAGTGTCTTTTTGGCACAAAAATGGAACCACACAGGAAGATGAGAGATGCTGGAGAGTATGATCATAGAGAGAGAGGGAGAGCGAGAGAGAAAGACAGACATAAACATAAAGCACGAAAAGTGTTAGAAAGTGCACATGGTGCAGACATACTTTCTATCTAGTATCTCTACTAGTATACTGTTGCTAACATGCTTGTACAAACCTAGCACATCTAAAACATACTGCAGCTGCACTCACATACAGACAAGATAGACACTAAGACACAAAGGAGGGTTGAAGAATTCTTTCAATACTGCCCTACAGATTTGTCACTCAACCCAGACATTATTACACCCAATTAAAATCCTGACTCACAAATGCAAAAGGCTGACTTACCTTTTACATACACATAGATGGAGCTTTTTTCACCAGATGCCTCCTCTCGGCAGGAATATTTGCCCATGTGTTGTGGGCCTGCTTTGCTCACTTTAAGAACTGTCACTTGACCCTGTCTTTGTTCCTTAAGGATTCGTGTGGGGCGGTCTTCTCGCAGCCAGCGCACTGAACTGTCACTCTGACAATGCAAGCTGAAGTCGTCGTTCAGTGGTACTATGAGTTGGGGTCCTTCAGGGGTGATAGTGGGCCTGGACCTGGCTGAGAGGAAACAAGTAAGTGAACATAGTGCACAAGTGGAAGATAAAATAGTTGAACATTTGATAAACATACAAGAGAGGAGATTATTAAGCGTTAACGTGAGGATTGCGAGAAAGAGTCAGTGTACATCTGCCAAATTTGTCAAATGCATTTGACTTGCTAGAACACTACGGTACTGGTTTTGAATAGAAGAACCAACACTGATATACAGACTATACCAAGCGCATACGCATATATTCACACACACAATTCAAAGACCTCTCAGGTTGCATAAATGACAGTTAAGGGTGAGAAATAGTTTCACAACTCAACAAATTAAAAAAAAAAAAAAACTAAGCCTTCCGAGTTCCTCTAATAGCAATTTCTTTAGAAATGGCAATTTGATGTCAGACAACTCTAAATGAGTTCTTAAAAAGATGAATGCCCCCTTCTCAGTTGTGTTAGATTCTATTGAATTATAGCATCCTTCTCCATTCAAAGTGCTGCATTGCCTTAACCCTTAAAGGCAACAGATTAGTTTTAATCTAACAAAAGAGCATTTATCCTCCCCCTCCCCACATGACTGGGAGAATGGTAAAAATAAGTGAAAAAAAAAAAAAAAAAAAAAAATTAAAAAGTATTAAAACTGACTAAATGTATGTAGCATAACAGTAAAACTTCAGCTGATTATATAGGCCTAAATTATTTTATCTACCATACATACATCTGTGTTAATTTTGGATATACTATTAAATATTAAAGATAAAAGCAGCAAGGCAAACAGTGAGCAAAGGGCAAAAGGGCAAGTAAACATCTGTTTGGCAGGTAAAGGATTGCATGGATACATAACGATTATGTAGTAACAATAATGTCTACTCTGGTAAATACTGTTGTAATCTGTCATTGCTTTCTGCATTTAGCTTTGATGGATTGAGGCAATTATGGCCCTTAAAGGGGTCATATGATGCGATTTCAAGTTTTCCGTTCTCTTTG
>NW_015539816.1:2064577-2064729 GCF_001515605.1 Sinocyclocheilus anshuiensis | reverse complement strand
GTAATTCTGACTTTGCTATGACAATCTGGCGCTTCTGAATCAGCGAGCGAGCGAGCGAGAGAGAGCGAGAGAGAGAGCGAGCGAGAGAGAGCGTGAGAGAGCGAGAAAGAGAGAGAGAGCGAGAGAGAGCGCGAGAGAGAGAGAGAAAGAGA
>NW_015539816.1:2032585-2064553 GCF_001515605.1 Sinocyclocheilus anshuiensis | reverse complement strand
TGTATTTGAAAAATAATGTGTTTTTTGAACATTAAAGCATGTCAACATATTCTGTTACACCAAATACACAAAATAATGATCTTTAAAAAAGCATCATATGACCCCTTTAAGTTAACACTGAGAAAGTGGGAGCAAATTAAGTGTAAAGGAAAATATTTTTAAAAGGAAAAATGTGTGAATGGTAATGTCTTTGAAATGTGTTCAATACAGTCTAAGCCTAAATCTAATACTATTTTAATTACACGAATCCTTTTTTTAGCGCTCTGGAGCGGTTCGGTTGTAGTGAGAAAGCAATTCGATCTAACGGGCCAACGAACCAGGCTATATCACAACTTATGATGGGTAATTACGTAAGTTCCGTGAAAAGCATCAGCTTTGTTGTTACCTCAAAATGAACCTGTGAATGTCTGTGGGTGAGCACGTCTTTGCCATTCAAAAATCAAAGCGCACTTTATTTTATAATGCCGTCTTATTGCTCTTCTTTGCAGGTGCTTTTTAAAAATGTTTTCCCGATCAATCCTGGACTCCTGCTTAAAATGATAAATTATTATAACGACAGCTACAAAAAAAACAACAACAATAAGCCCGCAAAGCTGTTGTCGTTCCATCCTGACGGATAACAGGCGTGACAGCTAGTGGAATCCCGGAAAATAAACCGTGGAACTTTGACCAATGAGAGAACAGTTTACTCGTGCGTGACTTGTATTAACAAATTTGGTCCGTTTAGAGACGTTGCCATGTGAAAGCGAACCGCTCCAAGAATAAAAAGCAACATTGTAATAATTTTAATCCCTGTTTCAGAACAAAGCAATCGATCTACAGGTGTGAAAGCACCAATGTGGGAGACAGTGTTGGGGTATGCGCTGGCTTCCATAGTTGCTTCGGGCTAAAATGAGATAAACTGGTTTAGTCTAATAAGTAGCTCGCCTCATTGCAAACTGTCACTTTATGCCAAGAAAACGGCATCTGCAAAGTCAGGTGTCCTTCCAGAGAAAATCCTGACATAACAAGCGTTCATATTTACTCGTCCTCTCCAGTGCTCTAAACATTATCAGCAACAAAAGAACAAATAAGAAACGCTGTCTGAATGAGAGAAAAAGGCCTTCACAGAAACGCAACGAGACCAGTATTGGTCATGCACACGCATAGCCCAGCACCTCTCGGTTTCTCTGGTAAATATTTAAACCATACAGAGAAAGATTTTATCTAAATTACGCCATTACGACAACATTATGAGCCGCTGAACAGAGGTGATGTAAGGGAACAAGGGATGCAAGATGATTAATGTTTGCACCAAGATGGAAATTGAACCCCATTCAGCCTGTTTTCCCAAATGTTCGTTTTCTCCAATCTCCTTTTTTTAAATTTTTTAAATAGCATAGGCTACTCGCAATTTTTTTTTAACTCTTTTTGAAAAATATGAACTGTGTATTTTGTAACTTTTGATTCCACCGTCAGCCACTAGGGGTATCCGCCTGAAGACAGCAGCACCTTCCTACCATACACCCACTAGAAAGCTGACTTCTGGACATAATTACGATCATTCTAACTGTGCATATCAGAGCTCTCTAAAATTAATAGGGATATTTCCATGTAAACGATTTTCTCACGGCTGTTATTTGAAAGCCCGTATCGTTATGTGTTAGAAGGAACCCGATGCAAAATAGTCAGTCAATTGACCGCTGAAGCCCTCTGGCGTTACAAAGCTGATCATCAGATTCACGCCAAAACCACACCAAAGCTGCATGTGTTTAGTTGCCTACGCTCACTCTAAACGTGATCTTTGAAATGGTTTATAAAAAGGCCTGGGTTACCATAATCGGGTTTCTTCAAGCAACCCCATATCTCCAAACACAGTGACACATGCATGGAATCTAAATGCTGGAACGAAATAGATTTTTCCCCAAAAACGAAACATATTATCCTTTTTTGGGAAACTTAAATTCACCACATAATAATAATCTTTAATATAGCAAACGAAACTGTAAGACAAGTGACATCTTTGTTTCCAAGCACGAGTTACACAAGGATAAATGTCTGAACACATGATACGCAATGGTCAGTTAACAGATGCAGTCCAGCTAATGACTCGCCCCTCATCTTTTAGAACATCCATAAGGGCTTATCTGAGCACTACAAAAGACCATCTGATATGTCCTTGAGGTGCCAGCAAGCGCAGGAAAAAAGTCAGGTTGCAGCATGCAAAACAACTTCTCTGGCTTTTCGGAAATTACATGGAATTGCCGAGCGTTAACATGCAGCCTAACTGCCCATGCTGATAGGATAATAATAGAAAAACAATTGCAAACGCAAACTCATATTAAGGCAATAAAAATGGCATGTTCCAACAAAGTTGGACCATTTCAGTACCCTTGTAGCCTATCTCTGACAAATTCTTTAGGTTGTTCCATGGAGCTCAATTTGTTTAGTGCACAACCCCGCCTTTGGCGCCCCAATCTTACAGACTTCTATCACATTTTTGTTGCTAGGCTAATATATGCGTGAGGTCCTTAATCAAGCGTTAAAAGGTGTTTGACGTACGTTACTGATTCTAACGTAAAGTTCTCAAGCTGCGCACTGTTGTTATGGATACCTCCTCAGATTAACGCGCTGCAACTGAAATTGTGATTCTTTCTGGTTACTAAAACAAGATGCTTTAGCAATTTTGTAACTAAATCTGTTTAATATATTCTGTTGAATCCGGGAGAGTCAACCCCGTCTCCCCATTATATCCTAACTCTATAAAGTCAATAATATCAATCAAGTGCGTTTTTAACCATCCATACTCTTTCCGTCAGGTCTCTCACTAATTATATCTAAAGCATCGTATTCCTCCACTTGTTGCGGAGACAGGCACTCAGTCTGAGTGATAAATAATTGAGAGCAGCGCGCAAGGATCGGCTTTACATTCTCACCTGCGGCTCTCCGGATCGATATCTTGTTTCAATGATAGGTTCCTGTAACCACTTAAATTGCTGGTATGAGCCTCCGCACGGTAAGTAAAGAGGATATGATTCGCTGGGATTATCAGTGGAAATTCTGCTGCATTAGGATACTTTATTTCGTGGAGTTCCGACCTGACAGAACGTGCCCCGAAGCGCGAAAGCTCCTTATGGAGAGCTTCATTATGTGGAAAATTAAGAGAACACGCATGGAGTCGTCTAATGTTAACAGCCAAACTCTGCTTCTATAAAGAGCCTGCATAAATCTAGAGTAAATTATTCTCTAAAGGCACTCCGTTTTGTTTTGAGTAATACATAAAGAATAATTAAACAACCCACTGCCTGTCATCTATAGGTGCATAGCTACAGCAAGTACAGTACATCCCTACACCTCAATGAAAAACTTTCTGGAATCTTTCCTCTAAGCAAAGTGAGACCATGAAAGGACCAATCAATTATAATAGTCGCCCTACCTGGTTGGACGATTAACTGCAACAAAACAGTAAACAGAACGCAGTGATATTCCATTGTTATAATTCCATCTAGCTCATGTGTGTTGTTAGTCTGGGAGCTCGATAATACCGCGGAACGGTCGCCAGCGGAGCGATCACTCCCGTCTTAAAGGGCCAGCGTTGTTTTCTACCGTGTACTGTGCGCGCTGGTCATGTGGAACGACGAGCGAACCTGGGCGGGGACAGGGAGGCAACATCAACAGTAATAGCGCTAGTCATACCTGAGACGCACAAACGAGGTTAAGAGTGCCACAGGGTGACACGTGGTTTGTCAGAAGAAACTATGATAACTATGGCTAAGAAAAGCGGTTATCAGTGGCCTTCAAATTCAATAAAAGCTGCCTCTAACAAGGCTGAACTGGCAATGGTAAATTCGTAACAAAAATATTTAAATTGTCACAGACTTGCATGGAATGTTATTAGAGCAGAAAAATATCAGTTGCGCTTTTCAACTGGATAAAGAAAGTTTCTAACAAGCATTTTACAAACAAATTACACATTATCTTATCTCAGAAGAGCAATAATGTTTACAGCGTGAGGTGACAGGTGACTCATTTAGGCAGGTTGTATGTCTGTTGTTTATTCCTTTTCATAAAAAACACTGATTTATTTCACTGTTGTCACTAAATGTGACAAACACATTGTGGTATTTATTAGTTTTGGAAGCAGCAAGATGAGTCTCATCTGTGCAGTCTTGCTACTTTAATTTTGCCTGAGAATGAAAGAAAGGAGACACAACTGAGTGGGTGCATATGATCATTGTTTTATGTGTTTGTTTGTCATTAATGTCCATGAGAGGCTTTATATCTCTACTAATCTGATAGGAGATCCTTTATTGTGCACAATATTTGTATTGGCTTTCTAAAACACCATTATTGTTCTTGTGTGCTTTCATTATTGCTCATTTTGTCTTAGATGCTGATTCTAACATATGACCCAAGACTTTATAATGACTGTGTCACCCCTGACCTCCCTTTCACCCATCATTTACCCCTGTTTCCTGATGATTTAGTTGTCTTTGCTGTATTCCCATTGGTTCATATAATCTTGTGATTTGTCATCATTCCAGCCTCAGAGATAAACACATTCGTTGTTTTCTTTTAAATTCAACACTGAATTGTCAAATCTGAAACTGCTGAACAAGTTCAATAAGGCAAATAAAACTGTTAGGGACGTAAAATGTATTCTAGAATGAGGATTACACCAATAACAGAACAAAACATAAAAACATGCCACATGACAAAATGTTTTAAACTAAGGATTGACAGGAAATATGTTAAACAAGAAAACTAAAAATGACACAAACAGGTTATGCGGCAAAATGAACAGAAGAAGGTTGAACAGAAGATTGTTTCAGCTGTAATACAAGAAAAAGTGTACAATCAAAATGATTGCACTTTGTGATATTACAAATATTACACTTTATATAGGACATACTGGTGAAATGCCAGACTTTGTGAGAAAAAATAAATTCGTTTATCACTAGCAATAGGGAAATAACCGAGTAACCATAACCCTTCCACATTCTGTGACAGCAAAGACCCAATAAAACTCGCTAATTGCATAATTTATATGCCATTGTAATTCAATATATTTCCATTGGTTGGCTTATACCTTTACATTTAAATTGGGTTGATAAGCAACACTACGCTAGACAGTTGCAAAGATATTTCCTAGCAAGTTAGACAACACCACACTATGTTCTCTAACATTTTCATCATGAACAACCCAAGTTAAGGTAACAACCCCAGGCTGTTTACATGTGGGTATATAGTTACTCCATACTAAACTATAGTTACCCCGCTTTATTGAAACCATAATATTTACCTTTCTTCTTCTTATACAAAAAACAAATCACATGAATCCAAGGCCATGTATGCTTGCTAAGGTAAATAAATTTTTCCTTGAACTCCCTTTCCTTTTCCTCCCTACATTTGCTTATTTATTTTTTATCAAACTGCTAATCACCTTCCTCTTTTCGTTTTCGTTTATTTTTGTCAGTCATTTGGTCTCAGGATATTAATTTTCTCTTTTCTGAACACAAACTCCTCTGCCATCCTTTCCACATGCTTTCCAGTGACGATTCTGTTTAATTTCAATATTCAGTTACTACAATTTGGTAGTCATTTTAAGCTCGAACTTGGTGAGCGGAGAAACTTCTGGACCCAACAATATCTCTGAAGTTTCTTCATGTTCATCCTTCATGCTTCATGTTGTTTCACCTAAAGCAATTTTCAGGAAAATAAGATAATGGCAGTTCCAATTGAGGTGTATTGCGGTGTCAAACAAAGCAAACATTAAGCAAAGCAGTCATTTCAGAGAATTCACATGGTCATTCCCAGGTTGCTTTTACTTGTTTTAAAGGTTTGATTGAATAAACCATAAAGAAAGTGGGTTAGATGCTGCAGGCTTTCTTAATACAACATCTCTTTCAGGATCTTCTGGCATCCAAGAGGCCGATGGCTTGTGCCTGGTCATGCTTATCAAACCTCATGAGATGACTTTAAGCTCCTGGGCTCCCTGATACATCTAATTCCCATGAACACAGTGACTGTATTTGCTTATGACTGCTGTGTTGAACTATATAAGACAAAGCCTGACAGAAAAACGAGTCCGGGGGGTTGAGGGGTAAAGGTAAACATGTGATAGGAGTATGAATTTGCCTGTAGTTACATATTGTCCATAATGTTATCATTTATTGTGAACTACTTTGCAGTTGAACAGATGTCTACAGTATATACGGTAGCTCTAAGAAACATAGAAGGAGATATTTATTTAAATGTCTAAGCTGCTTTTTTCTATTCAATGAAAGCAGTGCATTTCAAGTCATACAAGTACTTTGTGTGAAGAACAGACCAAAAGTTAAGTTATTATTCCCTGAAAATTTAAAGCAGTGGCCACCAAACACGTTATAGGCCTACTATAAATAATAAAGTCTTGCACATTTTGAAACACATGAGAAAATAATATAATAACAGAATTTCTGGAATAAATATCCCTTTGAAATGTTCAGTTCCACTTGTTTTGTTGTTTTAGTTCTAATTGTTTGCCAACACCAATTTTATCAAAGCAATAAAGGTGTTTTCCTAATAGAAGAGCAAGCTTTAGAAAGTTCTTCAAGTCATTGCCTCAAAGGCAACCATTGATCAGCTTCATCTCAGCTGTGAAAAAAGCCTGAACCTCAACCGATGATCTGCGGCTTTAGATTTGCTCTCTCAGGCTATTTTGGGACAACTCCTAAAATTTTGTTCAAGAGCACACTTCTGTTTAAAATGAACTAACATAGCCTACAGCAAGGTTAAAGAGCACCTGTTTCAAAAGCCAAATGAGTGTCTGTATTTGTTGGAAACACACTTTATTTTTGGCCTGCAAGATGTATTATGTGAAAAGTCTGCAAAGAGGTGCAGTTAAAAAGTGCATACAGTATTTATCTTCCTCTCCATCTCTCTCAGCCATTTCAAGGTTTATTAGCTCTACAAGTATGCTTTTAATGTCAAACCACCCGTAATTGATTATTAATATTATTAGACAAATATTGTGCACATAAAATATGTAAAACTGATAGTTGACTCTTAATTCTACAGTGACCCTAAAGTGACATCTGCAGAAAAACGTGGAACGAGTAGTTGAATAAGAATGGAAATAAATAAAGCTTTACTTACTTGCGAGAAAACTATGTGAGCATAAGAAACAGAGAGTGGGTGGAAGATATTTCACATGAGCCCTAGTAAACTATATACATTAAAAGGAGACGCCACACACAGACATTTCTCTCGCTCATGCATTTCACACACACAAATAGTTCAATTTTTTTCGGACGAGCTGCATCAGAAACAGGTGTTATACCAGTACTGGGTGTACATTACATTACTACATTGCTTGGCAAACGATTTGTCATTTTCTACAAAAAAAAAAGATATATATACGTCTTGCACTAGCTCTGCATGCATTACATAATCACATTGGAAAGGTCACGCGTGGTTAGTTCTTCGTCTGTTTACTTCAGTTCAAAAAGGTAGGGTATAGGGGACGAAAAACTCCATATCATTTGCTTCTCCAACTACAAAATCATCCGTCATTGTTGTTTTACCTTTTTTTGTAAAGGGCATTTGACTTTCTTCATTTTTTTTTTAGAAAATGACCGATCATTTCGCTAGATAAGACCTTTATTTTCTCGACTGGGATCGTGTAGAGCCCTTTGAAGCTGCATCGAAACTACAATTTGGACCTTCATCCCATTGACTCCCATTGAAGTCCACTATATGGAGAAAAATCCTGGAATGTTTTTCTCAAAAACCTTAATTTCTTTTCAGCTGAAGAAAGAAAGACATGAACATCTTGGATCACATGGGGGTGAGTAAATTAACAGGAAATTGTTATTCTGGAAGTGAACTAATCCTTTAATTATAATGTATTATACATTATTTTATATAAGATAATTACACATAAGTTTATATAAGAATCCACTCTTGTCTGTACATTGTTATTTTTTCATTTTCTTGTATAATTACTGTAACAACATCTCATGGCTTATTGCTACACACAGACAGATCACAATCTAACATTCTCTCTAAATGAATAAAGATATATCATAAAGAATGATTTGTTTTCATAATATTAATTCCAGCTGTATCCATTTTTAATTAATTAAATGATAACCATCCACCTCTAATCAGTTCCAACAGTGCAGGTCTCACTTCATGTCTCCCTCTCACGAATAGCCAATAAATGGGGTCAGGTGGTTAGCCTCAAGTGGAACATGATCTCCATCTAAATTAAATCAGATCACTTCAAACTATTAACCTCCTCAGAATGTCCCATAAATATTCGCTCATAACACCACTCATTGATCCACCACCCAAACACTCCTCAAATCACTTACAACAATCAGACACTCAAAGTACAACATGTACAGCCAAGGGGAAGTGTTTATTCTGTTTAGGTAACAGTGATCTGTCATATCAACATCAGGCCTTCAGGTGCACTTGCATACATTGCGGATAATGTTTCATGATAAACGGCGCCATCCTTTAAGATCCATTAAAGACAACATTTAAGTGGCATCACAAGAGAGTGCAATAAAACATTTAACAGACAACTTCCTTGTCCGATGTGACCAAATTTAAAACTTGTTCAAACTTGGTTGTTCAGCTCCCTGCAAACGACAATCCCGCATGTCTTTCTGCCTCATACATTCACACACACCAGCAATCTCGGACAGAGGCCCCTCTGTATGTGTTTACAGAGCCACCCAACACCATGCGTGTCCGCAGGCAAAGTACAGAAAGAAAAACTATTTTTATGTGAGCTAATAGCTTTCTATCAAATGACACATGACTATGAAACAGATGTGTGTGTGTGTGTGTGAACTCAAGTAAGAAGAGTGTGTGTGTTGCCTCTTTGTGCTATCTTTCCAGTTGATGGAACGTAGATAAGATCCATCTTTGGTAGCCTGTCACATTCACATATCTCTCATACTGCATATAAATACATTCCATCACATACCCGTTAACTGTGCTTTCACAAAGAGTTTTTATTTATTTATTTATTTTTTAAATTAATGGACAGTGAAGAAAGATTAGGAGGAGAGAAAGCGTGAGAAAGATGAGATTCGAAGCCAGGTCTTTGTCAGACCCATATAAGCTCAATTATTTTTGCCAGTGCTATCACCGTTTCCAAACCAGAAATGGAGAACCAGACTTCCAGAGCTTGTTAGGGTTCAGCCCAGCACATGTGATATAGTGAACATTTTCCCCAGGGCAAGCCTCCTGCCTGCTCCTGTCCACGAGGCAGACGGCATGAAGACTCCTCATTGTTCACACCCTCTGCCCAAATACACTATTAAGATATTTGTGCTCCCCTCTTTCTTCTCATCATACAAAATAAATGGGCTAATAAGCAGAGAAAGACAAACATAGTACTAAAACATGTATTTTTAGTTGAGGTTACTTGCGTAGAAGAATTGTGTGTGACATTTTTAAATGTTTCTGTGAGAAAAAGGCTTGCTGTGGTTTACGCATCTAATTTAGCAGACAATACTGTACAGAAAAACTCTAACAATATTTTAATGATTACAACCAACAAAACAATACAAACAAAATGTGAATTTTTATATACATTTTATTTCACATTTTCTTTAAGGCATTTAAGATTATTCAGCTATAACTCAGTTCTAATAACAACAATAATGAAATAATAATATATGAAATAAGCCAAACACACTTTATGACACTATACTTCTCTTTCTAACCATAAATCAATTATTTTTGCCAGTGCTATCACCGTTTCCAAACCAGAAATGGAGAACCAGACTTCCAGAGCTTGTTAGGGTTCAGCCCAGCACATGTGATATAGTGAACATTTTCCCCAGGGCAAGCCTCCTGCCTGCTCCTGTCCACGAGGCAGACGGCATGAAGACTCCTCATTGTTCACACCCTCTGCCCAAATACACTATTAAGATATTTGTGCTCCCCTCTTTCTTCTCATCATACAAAATAAATGGGCTAATAAGCAGAGAAAGACAAACATAGTACTAAAACATGTATTTTTAGTTGAGGTTACTTGCGTAGAAGAATTGTGTGTGACATTTTTAAATGTTTCTGTGAGAAAAAGGCTTGCTGTGGTTTACGCATCTAATTTAGCAGACAATACTGTACAGAAAAACTCTAACAATATTTTAATGATTACAACCAACAAAACAATACAAACAAAATGTGAATTTTTATATACATTTTATTTCACATTTTCTTTAAGGCATTTAAGATTATTCAGCTATAACTCGGTTCTAATAACAACAATAATGAAATAATAATATATGAAATAAGCCAAACACACTTTGTGACACTATACTTCTCTTTCTAACCATAAAATGCATTCCACTGTCACGCATTTATTTTTTAAAAGATTTCACACCGTTACTGTAATGTAACTTACAATGCATTATATAATTTAGTATCATTTTGCATGACAACTTGACCGACAGTGTTTAAAAATGAGTCATTGCAAAAATAAATGTTTGTCTTGTTTTCCAATACAAACATTTAAGCATTTACCTGAGAAGCAAAATGTCAATAGGTTGCGTTTTGGGGTAAGAAAAATAAACGTATGTTTCCCTTACCTTTATTTTTCTTAAGTTTAGGTCAACGCCTCTACAGCACGATAGAAACTTTACAGAGTTTTCACTTACTGTTTTTCTAATCTAATCAGAAACTAACAATTGTTTACTGAAATAATATTATACAGTACCTTTAGTATGCAAGTAGTTTATTCAAGTGTTTATATTAGATCAGGAACCCAACAATAACAGAGACACTGCCATGATTTCTCATTTGATTCCATGAATCTCACTGGTAATGTGAAGCATAATTTGTTTGGAGCACTTCCTCCAATTTTATATCTATTGCTAGCTTGTACGATACAGTTCTGTGTTTATTTTGGTGGTTATAAAGCTGTCACCATGTCCCTGATGAGGGCAGTTAACACGTCAGGTCTGCTGTGAGAGAAAGGAAGTTTAGTTTCACATGCACATACCTCTGTATTGGAAGAGGTGTCAGTAGTATTCAATAAAGTCCCATTATAAGATCACTTATGTTGAGGTCAAACTTCACAAACTTTAAGTGTGAACACAGAATGCTGTTTTGTCAAATATCACTAAAGAACAAGAAGTCTTACTGAGAAAGCGGTCTGGGCTATTATGTTCTTTTTCAGAGGTGTGACAAGCTTCTGCAGATATTAAATGTAAAATTTTAACACCTTTCATGAATAGTGTTTGATAGGCAACATGCTTTTTTTTTTAAAAGCAAAATAATAGTTTTTAGAGCTTTTTATTGGGTTCAGAATCTTGCTCTTCCTCTGAAACCTTTTCCACAGACCTCACTTATTACATTACCACATTTGGCGAATACGTTTATTCAAAGCAACTTAATTTGCATTATAAATATTATATTAGTCTATGCATTCCCTGGGACTCAAACCCACAGATCTAGCAACATGCACTAACACTATCTACAGAAATACTATTGAGCTATTGAGTACAGTTAACCAGTATCTAAATCGCCACTTTTATATAAGTATTCTTTCAGCAAACTTACATTCGGGATAAATTCTGGAATGTAATGCCCACTTTCCATGCTTCAGTAAAATCCCAATGAAAAAATCTAGACATTTTTTTCAAGCTTAATATCATTTTTCACTCTGAAATATAGACTATTTAAAAAAAAAAAAAGTTGGTAACTTAACTTCTTAAAATTAGTTAGTGCTTTAGGTATGATGAATAACAATTAATATGCCATTAATCTAGGTTAATTCATACATATAAAATTGTTAATTGTTAGTGCATATTTGTTACATTTTATAAAACTAATCAATATTAACGATCTGAACCATACTGTAAAGTGTTACCGAGGAGTCTTGAGTGGCAAGTGCTTGTCTGAATGCCACACTTACTGTAGCAGCCTAAAAGAAAAGGACATTCCCCATTTTGTAGTCTGCATTGGAACAGAATCTAACCTCTACACTGTTTTGAAGGCTGCAATAACAACCAGATCTGAATTTGCCACGGTGGTGTGGTGGTTTTATCACAAGCCCAACTTTGATGAATGATGCCATTATACGTTGTCTCAAACAATAAGGGAGGCTAAATGTGAAAAGAGCTGCTGGGGGTCAATCGGTTAAGAGCTTCCAGCTCATCAGTGCATCGATTTACCATCCTCACCCACAGTTGTATTTAAATGAATATCAGCAGGGGTGTTGATGACAGTCTTTCATGATTGCTCGTGCATCATATCACGATGACAGAACAGCGAGAACTATATCTTCAAATCCCCCCATTAACTTCAGTCACCAAAGAACTGTTGAAAGAGCTTTGTTTTACTGCATACACATAAAGAAATGCAAAAGAAAGATGATACATAGGAACAATTAATCGGGTTGGAGAGATAGTTGCGGATTTATTCACTCTTTTTCTTAATGTTCACTCACCTTAATACTCTTCCTTTTTCTTCCTCTCTCTCTCACACACACACAGTAGACGAAATGCAAAAGAGGAACTACTCTATTTCATATTATCACTTTATTAGGGTTAAACATTTACTCAACCCCCACACTCATGGCCACAAAATATATTTTTATAGGAGCTTTTGAAAGTCAAAGTCTCATCAAATGGAATACAAAAATAAGGATTATTTTAAACAGGTTCTGAACTCTAATTCCTCTGCCATAATTATAGTCAACAAACTATAGAAGCTTGTTTCCACCATGGGATAAAAAAAAAAAACTTTTTATTTCACAATTCAGACGTTTTTCTCATAATTTTGAGTTTCTATATCACAATTCAGACTTGTTTGCAATTTTGAGAAAAAAAAGGTATAAATTGAGGTATAAATTCTGAGAACAAAATTCTGAATTGTGAAAAAAAAATCTTGCAAATTGTGAGAACCAAGATTAGAATTGTGAGATAAAAAGTTAAACAAACAAACATTTATTTCTTTATTGCCTACTCTTTTAGGAATACTGTGCATGTAGACATTTTACTACTTATTTGCCATATATTTCGCATATATATTTGGGAAGCAAGAATAATAATATGCAAGGAAAGTGCCACCCCAGACTCATGCCATATTGAGCTATAATGCAACTGTAATGCACAGGTAGCTGTGATGCTTAAACTTACCGAATAATGTACTAAAAGAGCCTCAGAGCCACAGTGCAAGCCTTTTCAGTTAAATCAACCTACTAATGGCTTACTTATGGTTGTCTTTGAATATTAAACTACGATTGGAGAAAGTAATTTATCATTAAAAAACTGCAAAGGTAAATTTAATTGAATTTAAAGCTTTAATTTATGCATAACAAATATTTGAGACTTGTACTCCACTTTCAGATTACCATGCAACAGATGGACAATGCTCATGTTTATTCAATAAATTAAAGAGAAGAAAATGGATTTTCCTTCAAATCCAGAGCTTCAGCCTTGCTGTCACAGCAGTTCTACGGATTCCATGCTTCTGCTTCCATGCAGTGAGGATTAGGGGAAAAACACACTGAAAACAATGAAAAAACTGTTAATCAGATAATCATTAATAAAAACCAAAGCCACTATGTGAGCTGTGAATCAATCACTTATTCACACACATTCTGGCTGATGACCCTGATAATTTTCAACACGCTCAATGATTCATGCATTCAGTAAAACTAGCTCAACATGGTCCAAGCACAGATTTAAACAGAACTATCTGATAGCACAATTCTTGCTTCCTTTGATTGTTTCCTTTCCAATGTGACTAAACTCTCCTATTTTTTATTTTTTTTTACAATTGCCATTCCCATCAGTTCCCATATGGGTGCAGAAAACAATTTCTCTGTTGTAAAACAGGTTGCAATAAAGGTCATGGTGATCTTTATGAGAAATAGAGTTATCTCAACACCATGCTGAGTTTCTTTATCTGGCTTCAGTCAGACAGGGATGTCATTTCAAAACATGTCTACAAGCTACATATGCACGAGACATGTAAATCACACATGCTTTCTTCAATACAATACGTCTTCGCCAAGTGTTTTGACATTGAATTGGCCAATGCTAAAATGAATTAGGAAATAATATTTCCTCCTTATTTAATTATGGATATGAAAAGAGTACAAAAAAGCGTTTCCTTCATAAAACATGTGAAATATTGTTTGGAAGGGTGGAGATTCTTTCTGCAACTGCAGAAGTGACCAATTTTGAGCATATCTGGCTAGTGAGGCAGTTTCAGATCAACAAAACTTATTTTTTAAAGCCAGACTGGAAATTGAAATTTGAAGAGAAGCAGTTTTGCCAAGAAAACAATATCTCTAAGAGAGTTGAAACATCTCAAAATATTTTGAAAGGCCTCAAAAAGAAGTAAATGATAAAAGGGGACACAGAGGTCAACAGTTTAAAAAAGGTGAGAAAAGATTAAACTGAAGGTCACCTGCTTAGTTCCCAATGTCATTTCATGGAAAGACTGGGCAGATGAAGATCTCACGGTAAGAACCCGGTTTGTTGTCTGAGATGAATGAGAGAAAAGAGGATGTGACGGATCAGAGGAAACCTCAGAGCCAAACTGCAAACTCATCTCAGCACAGGCAGATGCTGAAGCACTAGCATTGCTGCAATAGCTTGGTTCTAAGTTCTGACGCTATAGATGCCATTCTGCCTGTCTAATGCTAACAACTTTAGCATGCAAAATCATTTGTTTCTGTCTGTAGTGAATGTGAGCAACACACCAGAGAAATTTTAGGGATTGCAATAGGGACAATAACATTTTAGATCCATTTGTTCATACACTTTTACTGAAATGCATACGATGTTGAAGACTGTGAAGCTAGGAATTCAAGACTATACAGTAGCAAAATAAAAATATATAGCAAACCTCAAATCCTTGATTATTTATATCATTGCAGAATATAAACTATTTTTTACCAGCGATATATATATATATATATATATATATATATATATATAAACTCAAATATACATGACACATCCTTCACTGATTTTTTTTCAGTGTAGTATAGCTCCCAATTTAAAGTTGGATATACTGTATATATTTTATCCACATGCATACAGTACACTCGCGATACACAAGCGATCTATAGCTAATTTAAACTTGATTGTTTATATCCTTGCAAAATGTAAACTATATTATTGTCCAGCACTAATCTGCTAAATGCGACTATAAGCCATAAAGAAATTAAAATTATTGTAATATATTATTACTCAGGTCACCCTTACCATTACTATACCACATGATTAACTATATCAAATGAGAACTTAAGAGTCACTGACATTGTAAAATGGCTATCATATATTGAAAAAAAGCAGACCGCAAAAGACGTTAAAGTGGCTGATGTACGTACGCGCGCGCGCACATGCACACATATAGTGCTCTATTGCCTTCAGCTTCAGTCTGTGAGAACTCACATGATATTCATGCACACAAACGCACACATATAAACCAGAATGGGAGGAGCCTCAGGTCAATGTCCCAGAATGCAACAATAAGCCGCAGTGAGCAGCTCAAGCACTGTCTCTAGATAGATGGCTTGTGAAGCCAAAGGCCTGACTTCAGTGGTGTACTGAGAACACTGCAAGCTCTTCCTCCTTTCCCTGAAACCACACATATGAGAGCTGGATGCGATTTGTATTTGTTATTGTTTTCTATGATTACTATATTTCGTTTACAGTGGATTTGCACACCATGCTTTTACTCTCATGTTCTGCTTGGGGGTTGAGAAACCCCCAAGGCCACTGTCACTGATACTTTGTGACTTTTCAGAGTCTTATGATAACCGATTATGAACAAAATGGCAATTCACGAGTTCGCCTGCCCATCCAGTACAGATGGTTAATGGTAAACGAACTTGGCTTGCTGTCCTTAATAGAGGCTCGAACCCGAGGCTCGGCTTGAGCGCTGAGTTCAACCCCCCCACTGTGGTACTATCTAGCGGGAGAAAAACAGAAATAGAGGAGGAGATGGGGAGGCGGAGGGATGCTGGAAGAATTGACGCTGGGATGATGATGATTGATTGACAGGACTGAATGATTAGGCTCCTCCCAAACCTATGTTTGGAACTTAATTTTGATAACACACTTCAGTGGTCCTTCATGATTATTGACAAAACATTCATTTTCGGATGATACGATTCTCTGACTGTAAACACTTCAGTATTATAGATCTGACATTCTGACACAATCTCATTAGAACGCTAGGGTTCACATAAGCACAAGCACATTTTTGAAAGAAGTCTCTAATGCTCACCAAGGCTGCATTTATTTGATCAAAAATACAGTAACACCGTAAGAAGGTAGAGATTCGTACAAGGTAAAATAACTATTTTTGATTTTATTGTATTTAAAAATGTGATTTATTCCTGTGATTAATTTTCAGCAGCCCTTCAGTTACTGACCCCAAACTTTATATTTATTGGTAAAAGAGTCGGAATGACCATCTGGTAACTTACATTACTTCTGATCCTTAACCTCAGTATGTAAAGTTCAGCAGAAGGGATGGGAAGAAGGCAGAAAGAGAAGCAGAAAAGTGCTGGGTAGTCTGCTCCAAGCATTTCAGGCTAACTGCTATGTGCTCATTTGTAATTACTATAATTGTAAAAAGGCATTTACAAAATATAGAGAGAAATAATCCCCCTCATTTCATTATTGTCAGTGTTAAAACAGTATGAATAATGCTGGTCTTATGATGGTTTGGAACAATGTGAGAGTGAGTAATTAATGACAGAATTAAAATTTTTGGGTGAACTATCCCTTTAAAAAAGTGGCAAGGTTACACAGGGACAATATGTGAGGATGTTTGAGAAAAATTGAGAGGGACAGAGAGGGACATAGATAAATAAAAAGACAGACATGAGGAAACATGACAAAATGTAATTATATTCCCTAGGAACTAAACTCAAGTTTGACTTTATAACCTTTGGCCTGGCTTTGACATGAGGAATTCTTGCAGTTAACTGCTCTTTGCAAAAAGAGAAGAGTTTGTACTACGGGACGTCACTGTTGATCAGATGTTGACCTCATCAAACAAGGACAGCTAGTGGTAGACAATTGACCCCTTGACATGAAGTATTCGTAGGATCATATTGCATTGACCTTCATAGCTGTCTCACTGTGGAGGTCCACTAGTTTTTCCAATGTGAAAATGTTCTTAACTTGTGAGGACACTTTGAGAAAGGTTACGATCACTTTTTGCTCAAAATGATTAGCCGTTTTGATGCATAGCCATACATAAAGCGCTTTTCGAACACTATTTTTAATGAGTTTTTATTTAAAAACATTTCACCCATAAAGAAATCTAAAATACTTTAAAATATATTTTTAAATCAATTACACTTGCTTAAGAAAAAAAAAGACTGTAGTCATATCAGAAGTCTAATAAAAGTTGTTTTACCAAAAAATATTAATAACATTCACTTTTTCTTTTTACTCTTCTATTATTATATAAAGCAAGGCAGAAAAATCATCCTTTAGTGAGCAAAACTAAAGGAAATAAGAACCCGAGTGAACTTAATTGTTTGCAGCTGTAACCATGGCCAAATGTTGTCATTTTTTGGCTGTCAATGTGTCTTGTATCACTAAATTGTAATCAAAAATACCTTTGTAAGATTGAGATTCAAAAAGGAATTATTTTACTGTCTCCCTGCATGTATATCTGTGTGTGAAAGAGAAGGAGTGTTTGTTTCTCAGCTTATGCTTTGCCTGTAGCACATATTCACATGACAGAGAAAAGCTTGATCTTAGATCATAAGACCCAATAGTCCCTTTATTAGTCTCTCTACCTACTTTTTTAGCTAAATTACAGCACAAAAAGAGAAAACCCCATGGTATTTGAGTGTAGATAAATGTGTTTTGTACTCATTGCATGTGTACATAATGCCTGCCTCCCAGTTGTTTTACTTGTTCTTACGGCAGTTGATTTGTTCACTTAACCAGGATGTCTAAAGCTATGCACCAGGTGACAACCTGCTGAAAACTGGCCAAACATTTCTTACCTGCCAACATGTCGTATTGTGACTGGATTAGTGTAGAAAAAAAGGTTAATAATGTTTACTGAGCAATTATGGATTAATAGTATCAAGCATCCATAAGATTTGCTGTGAAAACAAGCCATCATTATAGTTAAAACAACATTTTGACTGACACAAAATGCCTTTTTTGGTCATTTGCTGGCAAATATATCGAATAACAGAATATGAATATAAAGCATGTATGCCAACTGGAAAATATGACAAAATGTATGCACTGCAAAAAATCCAACTTTTGAACAGCTCTCCTAACAAATGTAAAAATTTAGTTTAAACAAAGAATTTGTAGTAACAGGAGCCAGTTTATTATTTTGTGTGAAATGAACAAGAATACTCTAAACATGTTGCTAGCAAAAGTTGTTTTGTTTACCTTAATTGGATACCCGAGTATTTGTTCACAACGTATCAAAATGCCCTCCCAACTTTCCATATTGAGTCATCGGAACAAACAATTTTACACTGAACAATATTGTGCAAGTTCCCAGCATTGCAGCTTGAAAAAATGTTGTGGCAATTACTATTAAGAAATGATCATTGTTTTACCTTTTACTGGCTTAATTTATGCTGCTGCTGCCACTGTTAGGCTGCAGTCATATGGATCAGAGTTCATATTTTTACTGAATCGCCATTTGTTCATCATCACCATCTGAAAAGTGTGAGGTATATGTGGATTTCATGGCATTTGTCTATTAGCATAAATGTTTGCCTTTAGTTTTAAGAGGCAGATAATACCTATATCCTGTAGTGGGCTTTGAAATGAAACCTAAAGCTAAAATGAGGATTGTAGATCCATGCATTGCTAAATTGCATAGCTTTATTTTTTTTACAGTGTGTGAATTACTAATGACACTATGTAATTTGTGAGTGTAAATGTAAAAATGTACCACAGGTTCTGTCAAAATACCAGTTATTGTTAATCGATGATTTTTACAGAAGTAACAACAATAACAAAAAAGTACCAAAATATCCAGCAGTATTACCATAGATTTTTGACATGGTTCCTGTTTTAGGATGTTACTAGGTAATACTATCGTTTTTTTAGACATTTACCTTGATATTTGGTGAACCATTTAGATACCAAAATAGGCTACATGAATGTTGTCACCATTCCATACAACCATTTTATCATCTTAATACTTTTTTAGGGAATTGTATGCAACTATGGTATTTAAAGTTACCATATGTCAATTCCTAAACCTAAAGCTTATTTTCTCAAGCTTCAGATAAGACAGCGCTGAGGAAAGAGCTGTTTTCCCGCGCACCTTTGGTCAGTTTTCAATTTGTATTTTGTTGCGGCTGTTATTGTCTGAGTGATCAATCAATCAAGGTATCACTTACAGAAATGGCGTTTTAATCTAGATGCGATACCCTGTTCAAACAACAAGAGCGGTCTGAGCACCGGGCCATGGAGATGGGCTGGTAACGAGAGACGGGCTCCGGGGAGGTTGCGGGGTCCAAAGACGAATAACACAGCACAAAAGCCCATCCGAACCCTCTCTGAGCGATATTCTCTCGACCGAGCCAAGCGATGAGAGGTGATGAGAGAGCAGAGCTATTAAAGCGAGGATTCAGTTACACCTGAAAGACAGAGAGATTACTAATATGATTATCCTTCACATGCATCTGCAGCCAAATACATCATAAATTCAATTCTACCCCACTGCTTTCGCATAAAGCACAACAAACCAAACCAATATCTTATTTCACTTCATTGCTCTCTACGGATTAAATTCAACTGCATGCTCTTCGATACGTGTTACACTTGCCTACAGTATTTTAATCAATAGATCCAAATATTCTTGCAGAGATTGTTTTCATTTGTAGTTTTTCATTTTCACACGACTGAACATGCAAATGCCTCATGAATAAATGACAGCTGAGCTCAGTCCCCAAAAGTACCGCTGGCAGGTAAACACATATGGTGAGGTCATGTTTACAAGACCTGTTGAACTCACTTGTTCTCCCATTCATGCCATCAGTTTAGCTACGCTAAATGAACTAGCTCAAGCTTTATTTTGAGTGATGATGTCAATCTTAGGCAGGTCTGGGCTGGGAAGGCAGGATGATTGTTGAATGATGGAACACTTAGGTGGGAATATAATTGTCATCAAGAAGATATTGTGAGAAAATAGTTATACACATAGTTGATTTCCATTCCACTTTAATGAGAGATGCATAGGTGTGGCTAATATGACTATTTTTGAGTGAAGCTATGATATTTGTTTATGTATTTGAGGAAGCTTTGCAGTTCGAGCATGAAAAATTCAGTAGACTGATGGGCCTCCATATCGGTCTTTAATTCCTAAATCTACAAGAAAAACAAATATAATTATTATATACGGACTATATGAAAAGGAATGTATGAAGTTCTTTCCTGACACATTAGGGAAATGTCATAATTATGAGATAAAATGTTAAAATTATGAGATACTAAGTCATAGTCATGATATAAATAATAGACATTTCGAGATACTAAGACATAATGAGATACAAAAAGATGAAACTATGAGATACTAAGTCATAATTATGAGATAAAAATTGAAACTATGAGATAGTCATTATGACAAGTCAAAATAATGACATAAAATGTCAAAATTATGACACTACGATAACTTTAAGATAAAATGTATAAATTATGAAATAAGAAAGCCATCATAATTATGGCTTTTTATGTCATAATCATGTCATTTTTTTTACTTTTATCTCATAATTATGATTTAGTATCTGAAATGTTTTACTTTATATATCATAACTATGGCTTAGTATCTCACAATGTTGACATTTTATCTCATAATTATTTATAATTTTATCTCAACTTATGTCATAACTGTTTTTGTCATGATTTGAACATTTTGTAGAATTTCAACCTATGCTATAATTATGACTTTAGGCCTATATCTCATCATCATCACTGTCATAATTTTTACTTTTTACATCATAATTATTTACCAAACTATGATAGTTTTTATGTGGTCCATGGGCGTCCATTCTATTTGAAAACAAATCTCCATCTCTTTCTGGTTAATTCCCATACTCTCCTTCTCACACACTCATGCCACCTCATGCCACTTTTACATAGAACTGTCAAGTGATACTATGCAGCTTTGTAGTTTGCATATGTACGCACACACGCACAGGTTTTCTGGAAGCACCTCCCATTCCCTGGAAGGCAAAAGCAGAATGTTCTTTTCATATTACACCAGATAAAGACTCTGTACTGCACTGAGCCTCAGAAAAATCATTGATAATGAGAAGATTTTTTGGAATGTAGCATGATAATGCAGTAGTCTACTGTTCGTACAGTATATGTATAGTTAGGGTGAGGCAAATATTATGACCTCATGGTTGGAGTATCCTATTCAGTGTTTAACCAACTCACAATGCAAAAACGTGATTAAAGCTGAAATCAAAATGCACACAGGGCCCTTTAAAAACCAACGTCATCAGGCATCACGTATATAGCACATTTCCTATCTAAAATGTGTGCAAGAGCTTGCTGCAAAGGGCCCTTTACGATGACCTTTATGGAAGTGCAGCCACTGGACACTTTCCACCAGACCATGAAAAACATCCATAATTCTCCTCACAGGCTATGCACTCTAAATAAAATCTGTTTGCACAAAATAATGAAGCAATAAAACATGTTTACATAATAATAAAAACATTGTAAATTGTCTCCTGTCCTCTGCATCTCAGTTGTAGGCTACATCACTATTTCCTGGGCCTCTCCAGAGATATCCTTTAAAGGGTTTTTCCCGAAGTAGGCCTAGGGATGACTAGGCTACTTTCAAACTACTCAATTTTTAAATAAACACCGTTTCACAGTACCCATATGGCATCTATCATACACCCTCTCACGTTCTCTATCTTAATCCACACATTTGCATATCCTGTTGTTGTAAAACCAGAAACTCACTCAATGTTTAACTTTGGTATCACAAGGTAATGACAAGGCGGCGCCACTAGAATTCCAGCTGTAACAACATTTAAACAAACCACGCAAAGGACAGAGAAAAGTGTGCGCTGACACGCTCCCGCACGCACACATTCACTTACAGGTGATGTCATTGCGCTCTCTAGTGGTCATATGGTCTCACTACAACATCATTAGTAGAACTCCAAGACATTTGAATTTAACATTTGACGTACTTATACACCGCTTACATAATTTGCATAATATGTAGAGGAGACCGGGACAAGTTGTCACACTTTTTACTCATGGTGGATTTACAGTCAATGTCTGTGTAGTAATCTTCTAAACGTCAATTTGTTTTATATATCTTTTTATTTAAATTTTTTATAATTTTCTTTAATCTTATTTTTTTTATCGTGATTGTAAAGAAAAATTAAAAGATACATAATTATGAAACGCAAAAAATTTACTGAACAGCAAAAAAAAAAAAAAAAGTTATAAAATACCTGCCTACCTGTTGGTTGTTTTGATCAACAAAGACAACATTTAATAAATACTGTAGGATAAAATGACATATTCAGCTGACAGGCATTCTTTAAAAAGGTAAGTATTGTCTGAATGCATATGCAGGTATGGTTTTATTGTGCTATAGCAATATTCCAGATATTGGAATTTTGTTTATGTGATATAATTCACCAAATATTCCTGAGTCAGGAATGGACTATAAACTCTTGAGCAGGGGCGATTCTAGGATTTTTTAAATGGGGTGGCACGGGGGGGACCAAGAACCGGTGAGGGGGGCCCATGGGAAAAGTCATGTGTCACAAGTGGGATGACATAAAAATGGCACTGCACAAGTGCCTGGACAACGCATCTCTCTTTTTATAAATAAAAACCATCGAACAGACAATAATTGTTCTCAACTTCTTTTATTGTCCAAACAGACTGTGTGTGTGTTCTGTCTTAGAATAGATGTATTCTGCGGTTTTTGTACTGGCTATCAAACAATCGAACAAACTCATCCATGTCTTATTAAAACCCCACATTTTAGCATTTACCATGCGTTACTGCAGACTATTTGGGAAAGTGATTGTGCCTTTAAATAAGTGGGGGCTAAGCATATTTTGTGGGGGGTCAGTACCACCCCTTGCCACCCCTTTAGACACGCCCCTGCTCCTGAGTCACTTATCTTTTATCAGAGCAAGATTTAATAAAAAAAATATAATAATAAATTTAAAAAAATCAATCAATCGATCAATCAACTACAGAGTTCAATCTCATTTATTGAAATATAAATCTTTTCAATGTACATGGTCATAATGCATATTATAGTAAAAGAATAACATCTGTTAAAGGGAATAACTACCTAGAATTACACATATTGTACCATAGAATATACTTCATACCTCTCCTCTGTTTCCCCTCTTCCTGCACAAGAACATTCACTCTACTGTCTCTTTAGAAAACATTTACCTTCTTTTTTCCGCACAGACAAATTTTGAACGTCTACACACACACACACACAAAGCAGAACAAAGAAATGATAGAATAAAATGTTTAAAAAGAAGAGTTTTAAAAAGTGCAACAGTTTTAATATATATCTCCTCTCGACGTGCCTGTGAAACAGACCACAACAGAGGGTGAAGACGGGGGGCAGGCAGTGATATGCTGAAGTCCTGATATACAATGATACACATTTACAATGAACAGTGATGTATAACATCAAAGTAAAAATCTAAATGACGTGTCCCTAAGATGCTTCAAGACTACAGGATTTGGCTATGTGTACATCTACAGCGTGATTTTCAATTGCTTTGCTTTAGGGAGGTCACATAAATCTTCACAAGCAGCAAACTACCACGTCTGTCAGGGCATGATTATCTCCATTATCTTATTTGGTTTAATGCTCACATATAAAATCTAATGCACAGGAAGGTAAAACTTGGAGCAGAATCTGAGGAAACAGAAAAAGGTACCGACTTTCAAACATGAGCAAGTAATTTAACTGAACCGCAAAGTCTTTCCTCATTACTAGATTGGCGTATAAACTTTGCAAACTATGACAGTGTGAAACTTCATGAAACAAGTCATTACATTTGAATCGTCTTTTACAAAAGCATAGCTTTGAATATCAGTAATGCCTCAGACTGACATAATAGTTCGGTAAAAACTTTGGCCAGACATAAAGATGTTTTAAATAGAGTCATATCAGCATCTTATAAAGGTTGAAGTCACAAAAATACATGCGACTCACAGCTCAAAACACAGTTGCCATTTTCTTCATTTAGGACTACATAATTTCTCCCTACCCAACACAGTATTCACAAATAATATATCCATACTATCCAAACAAAAACTATCCAGTACAAAAATAAATTTCAAACTGCCAGACTTACTGAGATATTGACAATATATGATCAGTTACATTAAACCTATATGTGCTGTTTAGTTGGTGGACTAGATCCTGTAAAATTGTGGGAGTGAGGCGAAAAAAATGGGCCTGATCCAAAACAGAGGTCATGTTGACTCAGTTGTACTGGTTTTTAAATGTCTATAGTGTTTTTTTGTAGCTCAGATGGATTAATTTAAAAGGTAGCAGTTGTGAAACCACTCAGGTCATTGATATGATTTTAAATGACATGCTTATATTGCTGATCGGAATGCCCGTCAAAATAAAGTTCATGCAATCCACTCAAACACATACACAAACACAATACAAACATACAGAAATGATATACAAAACAAATATGTCCTCCACTTCCCTTCCTCATTGGTCTTAGCTCCATTAGAGTCACTTAAACACTCACTGAGGCCCATCAAGAGCGCTCATGGAGTCATGTGGTCCACTGCTCATTCCTCCAGACCTGTAGAGGGCGATGCCTAATCCAAAAACATCAATGACATTCACGCATCAAAGTTTTTTTTTCTGAGGGCTCCAAGAAAGTGAGGTGAGGAAAATATGGCAGAAGGATTCAGAGAGAGATCTGTGAACTTGGAATGAATCAGAGGAATGTTTGACTCTCTCTCTTTTCCTTGCTCACAGGAAACTGTCCTCCACCAGGTATCCTGAGTCCAAGCACATCTCGTCCAGGAAGGTGATGTCCTCCAGGGTCTCTCCCTCACGCTTCGTCATGGAGCTGCTAGAGCCTGTCTCTATTGCGCTTTCCTCCGACGTCTGAGAGCTACAGAGAAAAAGCGCAATAGAGATATATGTATATATATATATATATATGGAGTCTGTAAGATTTTGTAATGTGTTTGAAAAAAGTAAATACAGAAATATTGTAAATTATTATTACTACAATTTAAAATAACTTTTCTATTTTCTATTTTGATATATTTCAAAATGCAATTTATTCCTGTGATGGTAAAGCTGCATTTTCGGCAGCCATTACTCCAGATTTCAGTGTCATTTGATCCTAATATTTGGTGCTGAAGTAATATTTCTTATTATCAATTTTGAAAACAGTTGTGCTGCTTAATATTTTTGGGGAAACTGTGATACATTTATTTCTGGATTGTTGTAACATTATAAATGTCTTTACTGTCACTTTTGTTGGATGGAATGAATCAGAGGAATGTTATCAATTTAATGCGTCCTTGCTGAATAAAAATATTCATTTCTTAAAAACAATAATAAAAATGTACTAACCCCAGATGTTTAAATAATATTGTATATGTCCAAAATCCTCTTGAATCATCATCCTAACACATCAGATTGAGAATGAGATGTATAATGGATTTGTGGGCTACCTGTGGCGGTTCCTCTTGTTGTAGTCTTCATTTGACAGCGGGTCGAGGTCCGGCAGAGGAATGATGTAGCCGCTGTCAGAGCTGAGTCTCTGTTCATCAAAGCCGCTCTCGCGGTCCTTCATTTTGCCCTGGTTCTTGTAGAGCACACCCATGTACGCATCATCATTGTCAATGCACTGCACCCGAGTTACAGCGGGGTGATCGCTCTTCAGGAAGTCATGATTCACGCGTTCGTAGCACTGCACACCAAGAGAAATAAACACTAAACACCATAAACACTATTTACCATATAAAAAGTTATAAATAAATAATGTTCAATAATATTTAATTAATATTTAATACAAAAAATAATATAATGAAAATATAAAAGTTCAGCTGAGTATTACAGCATGTGCCCTAACAATATAACAAACCAAAAATAGATAAAAGAGTTTATGAATAGGCTTTACGTGAAAAAGATTGTAGCTGTAAATGAAACGTTAATCTCAAATGAAGCTTGCAATTCACTGTTCTAAGGTAACACATTGTACTGAAGGAAATGAGGGAGAAATTGAATCATTTCTGGCAGTTGTAAATAGCACTTCAACACCACCATAAACACTGCTCAACCCGAAGTTCTGCCCCATTTCTGCGAGCGTTCTGTGGTAATTTGAGGGCTTACTGGCCCATTTGCGAACCGCATTTCCCACCACACCCCTGCCCAAGGTGCTATAACAGGAGCTAGTTATTCCCTGGGCCATGTGACTCTGGGAAGCAGAGTTTTGAAGTACCACGTGTGGTGTCTGTTTAATAGAGCAATTATGGCTAGCTGGCGGACGCTAACCGTATGCTCCTGGTCATTAGCACTGCGGGGTTTTGCCTTGCTGGAGTGCTGCTGTGCTAATCTCTGTTAGCAGTCTGGCTGTGTTGGCAATACACGTTGCCGAGGCCTCAAAGCCCAGATTGACACACTGCATTTAAGCTACAGGAAGTGGGAAGCCATTTCCACCATACTTTTATCTGGGCCATTTATTAGGGCATGGCGGGATATTTTATTATAGTTTACAAAATGTTTCATTTTCTATTATAGTTTTCAATTTCAGTTTAGGTGAGTATAAGTATCATTTATTTCATTTGGTTCAGTTGACTATTCTAAATGTAAATTTAATTTCAGTATAGTTTTATCTATTTAAGATGTATTTGTCCCTACATTTTTTTTATAAATATCAGTCAGTCAGATCCTGTCTATCCTGGAAGGAAATAATTACTATCATTTATCAGATTTTTTTTTTTTAATTAGTTTTTGTCCACACTGTCGTGGAGATGTATAGGTTCAGAGTTTTTTATATTTTGTGCCAGTTTGTATTTTTTAGTTTTTTTTTTTAGAGAATATTTTTATTTAAAAGAAATTATATTAAAATACTTTTTATTTATGTTATAATTATAGTACAAATATTTTAGTAAGAGAAATGTAAATAGTTTAAATAAATGACTGAAATTATTAATTATTGTGGTGGTGTCTATTTAAGATTTATTCACCCCTAAACATCTCATACAGAAAGCTATGGTTGTTTTTTTTGTATATATCAGTCAGATACCCCCTTCCTGTGGTGGTCCTTTTTGCCAAAATACATGAATTAGATGTTTTTGTGGAACAAATTAATTACTACATCAGATTTTTTTAACTTAGTTTTTGTAAAAATTGTAGTGCACATTTGACAATTTCATATCTTTTTTTTCCAAATCATTGTTTATAAAAACATTTTATATAAAATAAAAATACATTAAAAATACTTTTATTATTTTATAATTATAGCACAAACATTTTTATATAGCACAGAGAAATTTAAATAGCTTTAATAATTGTATTTATATATATATTCTCTTGAAAAATAATTTCATCCCAAATAAAACATAGAAAGAAAGAACAGAGAAACTTGAAATCGTGTGTTCATGTTGCAGGCTTACCCTCTTATATCCTGAGGGCAGCAGAGAGGCCACCGTATCACTCAGGCTGTGGAAAGATGGTCTCTTCTCTGGTTCACTGTTCCAACATTTCATCATAAGCTCATAGCTGCACAAAGACAAACAATAACACACTGATTAGACATCTGCACCAATTACAGCCAAGCACAGCAACACAGTCACGCATACTTTGAGATGGAACGTACGCATCACTGGAAGCATGCTCGGGTTTCACCATTCGGTATCCACTCTTGATCTTGTTGTAGAAGTTGGAATCCACAACCATACCTGGATAAGGAGTCCCTCCTACAGAAACAACAGAAACATATGGTATTTTTGGTAACTAAAACATGGAATAAATAAAATGTGTTGGAAAGTTTTGAGATAACTTCTAAAGAAATCGATGGTGACAAGAAACATACCAAGAGAGAAGATCTCCCATAATAAGATGCCATAAGACCAGACGTCACTAAGTGTAGTGTACAAGTTATCAAAGATACTCTCAGGGGCCATCCATTTTACTGGAAGGAAAGTCTGTGTGTGAGAGAGAGAAAAAAAAGTAGAAGTATTAGAGGACAATAATTCCAGCTCTTCTTTCCAAAGAAGGTCACGTTAAAACACTGAAAATATCCATAATCTAAGACGAATAATCAAGAACACCGCATTAGGACTAAGACAAGCACTCACACTTCCTTTGGAGACGTAGTTGTTATCGTGCATGATGTCTCTGGCCAGTCCAAAGTCACAGATCTTCACTATCTTGCCTTGAGACAGCAGGACATTACGTGCAGCCAAGTCTCTGTGTACACACTGTGAGAAATAGAGAGAAAAAGACACAGAGAGAACTAAACAAGTGAGCATGTGTTACAGAGACATTCAGTTCGTTTTTAGTGGGCTGTATTATATAGAAAGATTATTTATTTGAGATATCTCTGGATATCTGAAGTGGTAAAACATATTTATTTATCTTTTCTATGTCTCTCCTCCCCATGTAGTCTAACCCAGTCTTTTCAAGCCTTTTTTTTTGTCATGTACCCTTATAACTAGGGCTGCACAATTAATCGAATTTCTAATCACAATTACAATTATGGATGTCACAATTACGTAATCGTTCAAAGCAGCAATTAATCGTTCAAAGTCCACTTATGTTATTCTGCACGCTTAAGATATGTTTTAGTATAACATTATAATACCATTCATATTTTTACTTTTTTTATAATTTAAAGAAGAAATCAATCCGATGTATATTTGACATTTGAGGCTTAATACAATAGAAAAGCACTAAAAGTTTTTCAGTTAGAGTGTTTTCAGCTTTCAGTTTATTTTCATTTAAAATACGGCATGCAGTTGCATCAAACAATGGTATAAACATCATTCAATGTAAATTGTGATAATCGTAATTAATAATCGCAATTACAATTTAAAGGGAATAATCAAGCGGCAATTAATCGTTCAAAGTCCACTTATGTTATTCTGCACGCTTAAGATATGTTTTAGTATAACATTATAATACCATTCATATTTTTACTTTTTTTATAATTTAAAGAAGAAATCAATCCGATGTATATTTGACATTTGAGGCTTAATACAATAGAAAAGCACTAAAAGTTTTTCAGTTAGAGTGTTTTCAGCTTTCAGTTTATTTTCATTTAAAATACGGCATGCAGTTGCATCAAACAATGGTATAAACATCATTCAATGTAAATTGTGATAATCGTAATTAATAATCGCAATTACAATTTAAAGGGAATAATCGATAATTATGATTTTTGTCATAATCGTGCAGCCCTACTTATAACCCCAACAAAAAACTCAAATACTCCATAATCAATGCATTATCAAAACAAATGTTCATTTTAAATCTTTATACTGTACATCATGTATGTATATCACTTTGTATTATCATTAATATTAAGACATTCTAAACCACTTAGTAAACCAAGTATCTACACAAATATAAAAAAATGGCACACATAATACATTTTTCTTTTATTTATTTTCTCTTCTTTTTTTTTAATTACAAGAAGTTTAATAAATCTGTTAAAAATGTTAATATTATTTTATTATTGACCTTGTAGAATCTGCTTAAGTACACCCTGGTTGGGAATCACAGCCTTTCCTCAGCTCAATCCCACCCTTGATTATCTTCAAGGGTGGTCTGGAAGTCCACTTTTGTAAGATGAGATTTAGTAAACCCCCTGTTACCAAATTTTAAACACAAGACGTCTAATTAATACTTACTATAACATAACATGAAACGATAACATAATTTCCAATGCTTGGCCTCTGTCCTGAGAGGCTTTATTTTACCAAGGAGGTTCTGCAAACCCTCAATCCTATGAATTTTAACAATATAGCCACAGCGCATACAGGCAACCATTTTCTCAAATATAGTAACCTGCCATCAGATCACCTCCTCCGCAAAGACTTTCAGAATTACTTTAATGTTATGTTTCAGTGTTATGTCTAAACTGCAGAACTGTATGTATAAGTGAGATCAAAAGTGGTTTATGCAAATGTTTATAGACAAAACCAACAGAGGCAGTTTTCCTGCACAAACAGGATTTAACTTACATTCTTAGAGGCCAAGAACTCCATCCCTCGAGCCACCTGATAGGTGAAACTGAGGAGGTCCACTGCCGTCAGGCCTTCATTGGTGTCATCTGAGAGAAGGTTCTCAAGTTCACTCTCTGTTGTTCACACAAAAACATTCTGAATTAGCACTGAATGCTGAAAATTATCTTGTGTGTGTGTGTGTGTGTAAAGTCTGAGGAATGGCAGGCAAATGTATGCATTAAGACGTTTGTGCTACAATTACCCTCTGTAATTGTAGGGTGCACAGACTGCAGTGACATGGGTGGACCTCTGCTATCACTAGCTAGACATCAGTGTGTGTGTGTGTGTGTGTGTGTCCTATAACCACCAGCCAAGCCAAACCAGACTACAGTATGCCAAACCGATCTGAGTATGTGCAGCAAGCGAGGGACAGACCGAAAAATAAAGTGCCGAAGGGAAAAAATCAGGAGGATAAAGAATGAGAAAACAGGAAAAGGAATGAGGTGGAGATGTGATTTAAGGATAGTTCACCCCAAAATAAAAAATTCTGTCATCATTTCCTTACCCATTTGAGTTTTCTTTTTCCATTAACCATGAGGAGAAAATTGTTTTTCATGCTCTTTTCAGTGCATTTATAATGAACTAGAGCTTTTGAATTTCAAATCTTGGCATTCTTTCCTCTGCTTGACAAGAGTTCATGATTTGTGAATGAATCAGTCTTTAGAATCGGACCTTTTCAATGAATCACTTGATTGAACTAATCCTGTAAAACCGGTTCCTCGTACAAAGCTGTCGAATGGCTTGCAATACAGAACACAAGCCAGTCTTAATTATACTTTTATGGTGCTTTTGCATTAATTTTTAAGGCTTGAAAGCTTCAGTGCTTCATTGTAACTGGAAGGAAAAGAGCAACCAGCACATTCTTCGAAATATCTGCTTTTGTGTTCCACAGAAGAATGAAAGTCATGCCGGTTTGTAACGACATGAGGATGAGTAAATGATGACTGAATTGTCATTTTTGGGTAATTATCTATTTAAGAGAGTTCTCTCACCGTTGAACTGTCTGTGAGAGGGAGGATGGTCGTAGTCTGATCTCTGGATGGGGGAGTATTTTGAGGCTTCACTCATTTCCAGCATGGGGATGTACTGCATGGTGTCTGCCTGCTTCATGTCCATATAATCACCTTTCCCCTCAAAAGACAGGATGACGTAGCTGCACACACATAAATACAGAAATAGTAAGTCAGGGGAGAAAGTAATGCTGTGTAAGGTCACTCTAGCCAAATGAAAACACTCACACTATCTGTACTATCAGTCATGCGAATGAATCATAAAATCATTTTAGAGTAGGTCATCAGAAAGATCTGATGTGAAAGTGAAAGTAAAGAGATTAGATCACCAGTCATCTTAATGTGGCTTACTACATAGTAACCACTTGAGTATTCTCTGAAAAGTGGCAAAAGTTTGTTTTGTTTTATAACCTAGCCAGCAACTTAATTATGCTGCTTCCTAAGATACACTATATTGCCAAAAGTATTGGGACACCCCTTCTAATGAACAGGTTTGACTACTTTAGTCATTTCCATGAGTACAAATCTTAATGTTTAAGCATATAATGATATTCTAGGGAACTGTGTGCTTCTAATTTTATAGCAACAGTTTGAACATGACCCTTTTCTATTCTAACACGGCAGTGCATCTCTGTATAAGGCAAGGTTCAAAAAGAAATGATTGATTCAGTCAGTGTGGAAGAACTTGACTGGTCTGCTGAAAGCCAAGTCCTAATCCCTGC
>NW_015539816.1:2023976-2032554 GCF_001515605.1 Sinocyclocheilus anshuiensis | reverse complement strand
AGACCTTGAGCCAAAAACTCATCACCAAACACCAATGACTTGTACATATGGGTACAGTCATTTTAGACACTTCCAAGACTTTTGCAACAGAGATGGAAATACAATTTTTAAATACATGAATTATGTTTCCATCTTTGTTGCCACAGTTTTGGAAGTGCTTTTTTCTGTTCTAAAGAAGGGAGTGTCCCAATACATTTGGCAATATAGTGTATGTCATTTTGGCCAAATTTTGCATATATCCTTCTTATAGCAGTGTTGTTATTGGTAACTAATACTAAAAATATTAGAAATGTTATAGTTAACTAAAGATAGCTGCCTTTATGAAAAGGCAACCTTTGTAGGAAGCTCACTCTGTACCTCTTTACTTGTCTGTTGTCTCTCTCCTCTCATAAATGACTTCACTTACCCAATTAGACTGAAATCCTGACAATATTAATCTTAAATCAGATTAAAGAGCAAGATAAACATTTCCTAACAACATATTTGGACCTAAAATGACATTTTTATGTTTGATTTTTATGATTCACTAATTTTAATGAATTCAGATTTTTTTTTGTGTGGGTGTGTGTGTTGGCTGACCTCCTGCTACTCTCATCAGCTGGGTTGAGGCCAAAGATGTCTAGCTCTTTCTTGCCCTTTTCTGTGTGGCGGCTGAGAAACCCATCTCTGTTCTTATGCAGGTAATTCACCAAGTCTCCATAGAAACAATACTCTGTGATAATGTAGATTGGTCCTGAGGGACAAAAAGAGAAAGAGTGAGAGCAGTGTTAATAAAACTGGTCTAATCTTATCAGAGACTTGTAAAATGTCTAAAAGCAGGAGGTTAAAGTTCTACATTGCACTTAACTCTGCCTGTTAAAACGCCACACTATAAACACCCACGAACCAAGAAGACACCACCCTAGAGACCAAGTGTTTGTGTTTGCTATCTGTGTGTTTGTGCATTTTCACCTGACTTGGTGCACGCTCCCAGAAGGTTGACAATGTTTAGGTGAGGGCCCAGGTGGGTCATAATTTTCAGCTCTGACATCAAAGCCTGTTTCTCACTGGAGCGTGCTGTCGCTGAGAAAGCAATCATATTAACCACTTAAATACACTCTTAAAAATAAAGCTTCCATTAGGGGGTTTTCAAATGGATGCCAAAGAAGAACCATTTTGGGTTCCTCAAAGAACTTTTCAGTGAGTGGTTCTTAAAAAACCATTATATTCTTAGTGTGAAAAACATTTGAACAATCAAAAGAACCTCAGCTGCCATGCATTTTATACATGCAACTACTAGTTAAACTTCAGTTAACTCACGTTTAAGCATTTTCACTGCCACTTTCATCACAGGTTGAGAACGACTGAGTCCATAAGCAGTGCCTTCCACCACTTTCCCAAATGCTCCTGAGCCCAGGACACGACCTGCCACACACACACACACACACACACACACACACACACACACATAGCCACAAACTTGAACTCATTTGCATAGCCAGAGGATGCCACTGAAATATTACCTAGTCTAAAAAAGCATGTAAACTCAAATCGCTTCCTGTAACTTTGAATATTACCACAGTGGTTGTGTTTGAGTCAAAAACCTCAATCAATCTGTACAGTCACCACACAAAGCTCCTAAATAAGATCTGCGCAGTAGATTGTGATGGTGTCATATTAGGACGGGCTAACAAGATGACCACAATCCCATCAAGTACATAACCACAACAAAGTGAACCACACTGAATCCACAGGACAGGATCATGGTCGACTGATTCACTATTAATGTGACTCACCCAGTACAAGTGAATCCCGAGGGAACTCCCAGCGGGAGTCATATGGAAGCTGCATGGGGTCGACATAGATGTACTCGTGACCGTCCGGACTGACTGATTCAATCACACGCCATCTGATCTCATAACGTGGTTTCTGTAAAAAGGTGTACAAGGAGAGAGTAATTCTCATGTGGTTAGTAACAGAGCTTTCGAATACTGGAGGAAGATCAGGCTGTTCCACACTCAGGCTGAGAGGGGAGAAGTGTCATTCACTCACAAGCAATATGTGTTCAATTGACAGTCTCATTTCAGCCCTCACAGATGCGAACATGACTGTGCTGATGCATCATGCTATTCATGCCTCAAATGTGTATGAGTGACTACAAGGCTGACTGTGAAAGAGTGAATTTGGTGATTTGTGAATGTGTGCGAGTAAGTGAATGATTGAGTAGTAAAGAGAGTGGGTGAGTAAGTGAGTTAGTGGTTGAGTGAGTGAGTGAATTACTAAATTGGTGACTGAGTGAATAAGTGAATGAATGAATGAAGTGACTGAGTGAAAGGGTGAATAAGTCAATAAGTAAATAAGCAAAGACACTTTGCAAAAGTTTGGTAAGGTTTGTAATGTTTTTAAAACAAGTCTTATGCTCACCAATGCTGTATGTATTTGATCAAAAATACTGTAAAAACAGTATCTAAGATAACTGCTTTCTTATTTAATATATTTCAAAATTGAAATTATTTCTGTGATAGCAAAGCTGAATTTTCAGCAGCCATTTCTCCAGTCTTCAGTGTCACATGATCCCTCAGAAATCACTTGGTGCTCAAGAAACATTTCTTATTATTATCAACGTTGAAAACAGTTGTGCCGCTTCATAATTTTTTGGAAAAACATATTTTTGTAAAAAGAACATTTGAAAGAACAGAATTTATTTGGAAAAGAAATTCTGTCACATTATAAATGTCTTAACTGTCGCTTTTGATGAATTTAATGAGTTTTTATTCCTTGTTGAATAAAAGTATTCAGTTATTAGAAAGATCTTACTGATAAGTATGGATAAATGAACAAGCGTTTAAATGGGTGAGCAAGTTAGTGAGTAAATGTGAGTGAGTAAATGGGTGTGGAAATGATTGAATCGGTGAGTTAACGAGTAAATGCCAGTGAGTGAACGAGTGATTGAGTCAATGAGTTAGTATGAATAAATGAGTAAATGGGCAAGAGAATGAGTAAATTGCTAAATAAATGAGTGAGTGAATAAGTCAATGTAAATAAGTGAGTGAATGAGAGTAACTGAGTCAATGCACATGAGTGAGTGAGTGAGTGAGTGAGTGGATGAATGAGTGAGTGAGTACCTGTTTCCAGATAATGACCAGCACAATGAGTGAGATGATGACAATGACCAGCAGCACCAGAACAGCAGCAGCCACAGTGAGCTCCGAGCGCGGACCTGAACACACCAGCAGCAGCAGCATTGAGGAAGAGGAGGGTGGAGATATGGAAAGATATGGTACAAAACTAAACTCTGACAACTGCCAAAACAAAACTTTTCTTAATGAGCTACAGCTTAACTTACATACCTAATAATGTCATCATAATAGTATAAATAATTTGAACTGCATCACTCTCGTATGCTGTATTAATCAAGGTGCCCAGTGTGAGCAATTTATTTAAAAGGTAACTTAGTGAAGCAAAACCCCTGCCAACAGAAACTAGTGTAAACACATACGGATTTGTTTCTAAAGACCATGGACGGTCCACCTGAGGAATCTATCACAGGAAAAAGACGTGGGGAGCCTGACAAGACAGGCACGGTTTACAAAATGAGGCTAACAGATGTAAAGACTACTAAAGTAGCGTTTGCTGAATTTAAAGAACCATGATGAACAGATAATCACACACAAACACATAAATACAGAGATGTTTCCTTACAATGACTGAAACCTCAACAAACAAAACCTAGCCTCAGTGCAGATCTACTGCCAGCAATTCACCCCTAAATAAACTGTACACCTGTGATTCAAATTAGTTGCAAATCAGCTTGAAACTTTGTTTACTTTGTCTACCCAAGACAAACAGTGACACTAAAGAGATTCACAGCACTTCAAATCAATGGGCTGCTCAATAAAATCAACTCCTAAAATTAAAAAAGAAATCTCTACTGAGACAAACACAGGCCTCTTACCATTTGACACGAGTTTAATCTCTCGTGAAACAGCGCCCATGTCATTCCTGGCCAGACAGCGTACAGCAATTGTGCTCTCAAGATGGTGGAAGATGATGTGACTCTTAATGTTGTTGTCCACATCCATTTGCAGTTCCACTGTGATGTCCGTAGAGTTGATCGGAAGTGGCATCCACTGGGAGGAATCGTTGGCACAGCTGGTGGAAGAAGGAAAAGTGAGCTCAGCATGATGTAATTATGGTGACTTGACTTTAATCTCTAGGGATGAGACTGTGTCATCTACTTTGGACTGCTTTTATAGAAGAAAAGGGTGAAAAATGAGGACTGAATAAAGGAAGACAGAAATATAGAGACAATACCTGTAGGGTAGCAGAATGAAACAAAAAAAGAAGAATGCTTACTGTTTAATGTTTTTACAGATAAACAAGTCCACATCAGGGGCGGGGGAGCCACCAGCAGTACACACCACTTCCTGACCTCCAGCAGAGCCGTGGTGGATATCCATCAGGTCCACAATCACAGGGGGAACTGTAAGAAGAGAAACAATTTTACTTTCTCGCCAAGCTTTTTCACTGGCCCTACCAAATTTTTTCTTCAGCAAGGATGCATTACATTGATCTAAAGTGACAGTAAAGATATTGAGAATGTTACAATATATATATATATTTATTAAAATAAATGCTCTAATCTTTTGAACTTTCTATTCATCAAAGAATCCTGGAAAAATGCATCATAGCTCACACAAAAATATTACGCAGCACTGTTTTCAACACAGAAGCATTAGAAACATTTCTTGAGCATATTCGAATAATTTCTGAAGGATCGTGTGACACTGAAGACCGGAGTAATGGACGCTGAACATTCAGCTTTTGCCATCACAGTAATACATTGCATTTTAAAATACATTTTATTAAAAAAACAAAACAAAAAACAAAATCGTAATAATATTTCACAGTGGTTCACTATATTTTGATGAAATAAATGCAGCCTTAGTAAGTTTCTTTCATCTTTGAAATAATTTTACTGAACCAAAACTTTTTGACCAGAAGTTTATTTTATAGCCTATGCATCAGTAAGATACTTCCTAAATATCTGAAATATAAATATTTGTATATTTCTCATGAATGTTTTATTTACAAAAAAATATAATATACCACAAATAATTTATTAGTTTTTTTCATTTGATACAATATAGTGCAACACAAACAAATATAATGTAAAATTGAGGCTATGACTTCATACGCACAGTTTTGTTACAAAATGATGCAAAACATTGGTTTGTTTGATGCTTCATAAAACAGGTTTTATGACAGAAGTTATAATTTAATATCTTATGTATCTTAGAGCCTTTATTTTTGAGCCTTTAATTGTGTTTGATGCAAAAAAAAATCTTGATATTATCAGTCAATTTTTTTTACATAGTTAAGTACTGAAAACTACCATTTTGAAACAGTACGCTTTAACTTGGTATAATTACTTTCAGTATTTTCCACACTCCTGGTTAGGACAAATACAGTACATAAGAAAACCAACACTTATACTGTAAGCACATGTAGCTACACATTGCTTGACAAAGATCCTCCAGTTGACAACAAGAAAAACCTAAACAAATGTATGTAAAGAGTGGTTAAGAAAGATATAGAGGTGCACCGAGATAAACAAACATGAAGCAGAGGCAAAAGCAAACACATGCAAATGTAGGTAAACAAAGGTGTGACAAAAACAACCTGCAGCTACAGAAAAAAGAAAAGGTCCCACCTTTAACCTGAAGGTAGAAACTGTTGCTGGCAGTCTGGCTGCCTGTTTTTGCCATGATGGTATAATTCCCACTGTCCTCTGCTTTAGCCCTGATCAGGGTCAACACGCCTTGGTAACTGAACAAACAACACGACAGCTTTAAGGCAACACTTTTAAAAGAGATATTGATGTGATACATTTTTTTTCTATTTAAGCACAAATATAAAATGTGATATTTGAAAAAGTTTTTTTCAGAGTTTTTTTAGTCACCTGGTCTCATCGATATTTAGGAGGTTGGTGGTGATCTCTGCAGCAACATCTCCCAGGACCAATCCATCCTTTAACCATGTGACTTTGGGGGCAGGGAAAGACTGTATGTCCACCCTGAACTCTCGCACCTCGTCCAGCCTAGTAGTCTCCACTGGACCAATCACTGGATTTATGTGCACAAACTCATGATCTGCACACAAAAACCAAAAGGGCAGATTAGGACTGCAACTGAATCACTGTGAGAATGTAATCATGTGTGCATTGAAAATCATGTGTATCTGTGTGAGTGTATGTGATCACTGTACCATAGACTGTAATAGTGAGCTGTTTGGTTTGGCTCTCATTGCTCTTAACATCAGTGATGGAGCAAGCATAGACGCCGCTGTCTTTTGGTGAGGCATTAGTCACTGTCAGAGTATAATGGATCTCAAGATCTCGCTTATTCTCCTTTACTGTCTTTACTCCTCGACCCGCCTAAGAGAGAACGACAGAGGGAGAATATAAATATATTTTAAAATATTTATTTTGAATTCGTTTAATATTGATTTTGAGGGAATGTGATGTAAATGTGTTCTTTTTTATTCTGTTTCTGTCTCACCAGTTTCCCAGGGTATTTCCAGTGGTCCTCCAGTATCTCACTGTTTCTGGCTATACAGTCAACAGTGATGGTCTCACCCACCAGCAGAGCTTTCTTCTCTGCTCGCAGCTCGACTTGCACATCAGACCCTCCTGAGAGACAATATAATGAATTCATGTTAAGGTGGTTTAATGCATGGCAGGGAATTATTCAAATTCATTCTTTCACAAAATACAGTGAGAAACAATACATCTGTAACATGTCCTTACAAGACTAACACATCACACACATTACAGTAGGCATATGAAATAACAACACAACAATAAAATACATAATATATAATAATGACAGTAATATATATATATATATATATATATATATATATAAAATGTAATTAAATAAATGTAGTCATTTAGACTTAGACTTGTATCCAAATGCAAGTGCTATGACAAGTCTTGGTTAGCCTAATGCAGTACACGTAGATATATATATACTTAGTAAATGTACGTTTATGTCTCTAACTCAATAGCAAAAACTTTTGTTGTTTTTTAAACTTAAAAATTAGAATTTTTAAAAAAAATTTATTTTAGTTAAAACAGACCAATTACAGGTAGAAGGCTATATACAAATAAGTTAACTACATTTAATCAGCCATTTTTTTCTTATATATTAAACACGATAATTAAATAATTTTACTTAGTGAATATATTTCCCGAATTAAGTTTCTTTTTCTGTCGCAATGACAAATGCTTTTTTTAACCCTAACCCTAAGCTTAAAAAAATAGAAAAATAAAATGTATTTATTTTTATTCAATTTTGCTTCTCAAGCAAATCAATCTTGTTTTAAGGATATTTAGTTTAAGAATATGTTTATTTTTAACTGTAAAATAAAGTAAAGTACTGACAAACACAATAATTTCTGCATTGTCACCTGCCATTCACACAATCAAATTCATTCTCACCTGTCCAGCCGTGAACGATGTACTCTATGCTGTCATGCGTCTGTCCGTTAGTGAGGGCCCTGCAGACATACGTCCCAGCGCTAAAGAGGCCAATGAATCCTCTCTTGCTGTCATAGACACTGGGCAGAACCTGACTGGTCTCAATGTGAATCAGAGAGACGCTGGCACTGGGGTCCGTCACACGGCACGGAATCTCCATTTCATCATGACTCGTCAGCACATGGTTTTCAAAAGGGGTCATGGATGGCACAAACGGCGTTTCTGGATCTGTGTATGTTTTTGGAAAGAAATTCAATATCAGTTTGCCACGTACAAAGGGCTTCAAACTAACTATATAGTATTTTTTTTTTTTCAAACAACGTTACTGTTTCAATCTGGCTTGTGTAAAAAAACAAATCAGTACCTGGCACATAAATATAGATGGAGGTCTCTTCAGTGTTGTTGCTGGAGTCATAGTAGCAGATGTATTTTCCTGTATGGGTGGCCGTCGCATTGCCAACAGTCACAGTGGAGATGAAGAGTCCTTTTTTTTCAGTGTCGAACTGATCGTGGAGATAAACAGGGCTGTACCAGGAGAGCTCGGCCTGACCTCGACATGTGAGTCGGAAAGTGGAGTGGAGAGACACCTCCATGCTGTCCCTCTGGGGCCACATGACTGGAGCCAGCACTGACTGTGGCAGCTCTGGGTACATGGCTGATCACGACATGAACAAGTATTTGAATTTCTCATAAAAACTCATATATATTGCAGCTTTAGATTTGGGTTTCTGAATCATTGTGGGAACGTCATACATTTTGCTGTTTGATTTAATTATACCTTCAACTAGCAGTTTGAATGAAAATCTTGAAGTCCTGGAACCAGTGGATGCAACAATCTCATAGACGCCACTGTCCTCCTCTATGGGGTGACGGAGAACCAGAATATTCTCATACCTTTGTAAGAAAAAGACATGATCATTACAATTATTTCAGTGGTATTATGAAACTGGTGACACTTATAATAAGGTTTAGACTGTTAACAGTGGTTAATTCATTAACTAGCATGAACTAACAATACCTAGGTTAATTAGTTATACTAGGTTAATTTCCACAGAATAT
>NW_015539816.1:2018700-2023951 GCF_001515605.1 Sinocyclocheilus anshuiensis | reverse complement strand
AATGACAGTAATATATATATATATATATATATATATATATATAAAATGTAATTAAATAAATGTAGTCATTTAGACTTAGACTTGTATCCAAATGCAAGTGCTATGACAAGTCTTGGTTAGCCTAATGCAGTACACGTAGATATATATATACTTAGTAAATGTACGTTTATGTCTCTAACTCAATAGCAAAAACTTTTGTTGTTTTTTAAACTTAAAAATTAGAATTTTTAAAAAAAATTTATTTTAGTTAAAACAGACCAATTACAGGTAGAAGGCTATATACAAATAAGTTAACTACATTTAATAAGTTTAGACTGTTAACAGTGGTTAATTCATTAACTAGCATGAACTAACAATACCTAGGTTAATTAGTTATACTAGGTTAATTTCCACAGAATATATATATATATATATATATATATATATATATATATATTTTTTTTTTAAGTTGAATGAATATTTAAAAATTAAAATTAACCTAAATAAATATCTTTAAATACATTTTTACAGTATTTATTTAGGTTAATGTTCATTTTTAAATATTAAAAATATTTTTGTTATAACATTTATTTTGTTGCTAATTTTTTTAATAAAACGTACTTTTTACAGTATTTATCTATTTATGTTAAGTATTAAAAATAATTTTACAGCTTATTCATTTATTTAATATACTTTATTTGGGTATTCAAGTAAAATGTTTGTAATATCTTATTGAAGAAATATATCAGTACATTATGATACACTGTATTTCATAGAAATATTATCAATAATAAAGTTTTTTAAGATAAAATATTACTATTGTCAACAGAACGACTAATATTATTTTATGAAATATGAAATTTCTATGTCTATTTTATGAATTCTACCTGAGGCCTTCCAGATGAGTGGTCTTGGTGGAGATGTAGCTGTCATCCAGCTGAAGGTCATCTTTAAACCACCTGACCTTTGGCTCAGGGTCAGCATCAATGTAAATAGTGAACTCTTTTTCCTCCAGAAGCGACACAACCACCACTGGCCCAATGCCATTAGATATTACTTCCACAAAAGAGCTCTCTAAAGGTCAGAAGAAAGAAAGAAAGAAAGAAAGAAAGAAAGAAAGAACATTGATTTATTGTCTACTCCACATCTGTTCAGCCCATCTCCGTTTACTGGTTTTAATGGTGAAAGCAGAGGTGTGTAGAGTCAAGTGAGAAAGAGAAGTGCACACCGTGGACTGTGATTCCCAGGATGAGAGACTTGGTTTGTCCAGTGAATTGGTTGGTAACAGCACACTCATAGCGCCCAGTGTCTGCCACAGAGGCTTTTGGGATGTTGAGGATGTACTGAACCTTGTCTGGGAAAGTTAACTTCATTGGAACAGCATCTCTGGCCTGAATAGTGTAATAATGAGGAGAGAAAAATAAAGAGCAGTATTACACACATTGTGTTTATTATGGATACACATGTAGAATGATGACAGCATGACAGCGATCAATTGCAATTTTTCTTTTCTTTCTTTACTTTTTTTATTTTTCTTTTTAAATTCTATTTCATTAACTCCACTTTTCTATGCAAAGATGTACTTCAGTGTCTAAAACACGTCTATGTCCATATTTTAGCCTGCTGGAGATAAATCAGCTCTACACAATTTTTTTAAAGTGCCGTACTCATCACAAACAAACCCAGAAGAACCCAGAACGGCTCCGGTCCAGACAAGGACTTGGAGCGTCTCTACACAATTACACGCTGCTTTCAAAAAAATCTGCACATCTTTCCACCAAACACACATAAAAACTAACTAACTGGCATGGATTTTTTTCCACAACCAAATAAACACATTGTCAAATACACACAGAAATGACAACTAAAACTAACTATAACTAAATAACCAACAAACTAGCATCTTTTGATTTGGAATTCATATTTACAAATGCACAAAAAAACAAGACAAAAAAACCTAACTTACTAACATCTTTTGATTTGAAACTCATTGTTCATAAACCATACAAAAACTACATCAGCCAACTATCTACCTAACACCAAAATTACATCAACTAAAACTAACTACCTAACTAACCAACAAACTGACTTATTTGCATCTTTTGATTTGAAACTCATTGTTAATCAACCATATAAAACTACATCAGCTAACTATCTATCTACCTAACTATCTACCTAACACCGCCATTACATCAACTAAAACTAACTACCCAATAACCAACAGACTGACTTACTAATATCTTTTGATTTGAAACTCATTGTTCATCAATCTTACAATCAGCTAACTATCTACCTAACACAACCATTACATCAACTAAAACTAAATACCTAACGAACAAACAAACTGACTTACTAACATCTTTTGATTTGGAATTTATATTAATCATCAAACACACAAAAAATATTAACTAAAACTATCTATCAGGCATCTGTTATTTTAGAAAAACCCTTCATTAAACATGGTAGTACAGGCAGACCTCTGTGGTCTTGTGAATCCCAAACACAAGACCACAGAGGGCTCACAGAGGTGAGAAACGTACATCTGTCTTCAACACTCACAGGATATTCGGGTCATAGGTCAAAGTACATAGTAAATTAGTCTCACTCCTTTCCCTTAAGGTTTCTACCTTAACTTTTGTAAATTTTTGCATTTCCCTCCAACCAACTATATAAAGAACGAGAGAATACTGCCCCAGAATATGCCTCTGCATCACACCAGAAGTCTTCAGTTATGGAGGTTCAAAAAAATTTGTTTGGTTTATATTAGTTAAGTACAAAACAGAGAAGGAAAGAGCGAAACAGAAAACAGATGAAGGTCTTGCCTGTTTTTGGGGATGCAGCCACTGCTGGTGGAAAGCCTTCCCAGGAGGCGTCTCACAGGTCAGATTGACAGCATCCCCCTCTTTCACATCCTCCATACTGGCACTCAGCTTTATGTTGAAGCTCTTCTCTTCATCATCATCATCTTTGACATCTTCAATACAACACAAATCATTCATAAAACATGAACGATGCTGCAATTAAACTCATTTTGCTTACTAGTCTTCTAATTAAAATAAAAACATGTGTGAGTGAAATCAGGGCCAGTTGCTCGATGCAAGGACTCAGTCCAAAACCAATGCAGATACACCCAATCACTCTTTTTCTCTTGCTTGATATTTAAGCTGTGCCTTCAAAAGGCTATGAATGTTCTTCTCATGAGTAACTTGCAGAGTATGATGATCCAATATGAAGCAAGTGTGCGTCAGATCTCACACCTGCAGCCCACCCCTACTCAAAATGTCATCACTCTTCAGTAACAAGAATTTGTCATCTCCCTTGGTACTCATGTAATGTCAGAGCTATGACCTAACGTTTCACTTTTCTTTGTCAAAATCAAAAACAATCCATTATACTGTTTGAAATTTTAATAAAACCCTCTAAATGTTTAATTATTTGTGTTGCGCTACTTACCCGTGTCATTTGTCACATTATAAACGATGCTCTGCACTGCTTTGCCATTCACACTCGTCTCGCAGACATAGTGACCTGGTGATAATACACCGAAAAAGCCGATTCTGTGGTCGTAAAGTACAGAAACTTCATCCCCACTCTGCAGGTTTCTGAGAATCACTTGAGAATGTGGGTTTGTAGCGCGGCAGGGGATAGTTGTGCCTATCTCATCTGTCTCAACAGCAGGTTCAGACACGAATGGAACCTCAGGATCTGTGGAACAAGAGGTGGGAGTCCGTTTTACAAATGCAACATGTACTAATTATTTTATATATATATATTTAGTAGTCCTGAACAATAATGTACCTAGAACAAAAATGAAGATATCAGTGTCTTTTTCAGGTTGATCCTCATAAAAACAGGTGTAGTATCCTGTGTTAGAGGCCTCAGCATCAGTGATCACCAAAGTGCTGTGATTAAATCCGGACTGCACTTCACTGTTGGGTGGTAAAGGCTCGACCCATGTCACTCTCCTCTCTCCGGAGCAAGTGATGGTGAACTCAGAATGAGGTTTGAGAATAAATTCCTTTTGATCTGAATTAATAACCGGCCAAGGTTTTGAAACATCTGCAGGGAAATATTTAATGTATTTGATTAATTATAGCTTATACCTTTAAATTACAGTGGTAAATATACATTTACATGAAATTAAAAAATATATATATATATCAAAATAAATAAATACTACTAAAAAATTTTTTCAACGAAAAAGAAACAACTATATATATATATATATATATATATATATGTGTGTGTGTGTGTGTGTGTGTGTGTGCATACATATATATACATTTTTCTCGATTTTTAACTTCCACATACCTGAAAATACCCCTAGTAAGACAATCCCCAAAACGAGATGTGTCTCCAGGAACCTCATGGTCACTTAGATCGTGCTCAGCTGAAGGGGAGAAAATATGAAAATCGATTTACAAATAGACAGAAAATGAAAATGACAAAGAAAAAAACCCCAAACATGTAAAACAGCCCATTTCTGTGTCAGTTCTGAGTTGTACTGTAGCTATTGATCTCTTGTGGTTAATCCAGTATAAAAGATGAACCTCTATTCAGTAATAGCTCAGGTAGCCTAGGGAGACCATTGAATAATCGGCAGCAGAAGGTTTTGGAAAGGTTCAGTGCCAAGACATAAAAGGTCTTTAAAGGGTCTGGACGCGGTTCAGTCAGTAAACTGACGCCAGACTCTTTGCCGGCGGAGCGCTTGGATAGTTCGCTTCGGCTTTGTTTGACCACCAGGTGGAGACACAGTACACATTTTCCCGAAGAGACGACCGCATCGAGTACAATCAACGGATACGGGTTTTCAATGTTCCACACGTAGAAAACATGGTATTTTCTGGCTACATTCGTACAGCTGTGACATTTTAAGTCCTGAAACATATGTAGGCCTATACAGCAAAACATAAGATATAACAACAGCTTACATGGATACAAATCAGTAGGCCTATTAAGATTACTGCGCCTATCTGTTGACTACTCAATAATATGAATATATCTAGGCCTATATGCGGGCAATGTGTGGGATTAACTGTTTCCTTTATTTTAAATCTACATTTTTTTTCGCGGTATAAATTCATTTGTTAAATTAAATTTGGTCAGCTGAATTTAAATTGGTATTCAAACTTTTCTGAATTTTGAGATTACAGTGCGTAAATTAGATTACTGTCCTACAGCACACTTTGTTGCATTCTGTCTTTGTTTCTTTTGATTTCAAAAGTCTCGTCACTAGTTTAAGCGCTTGTTTTGGTACATTTCTAATCAGACA
>NW_015539816.1:2010359-2017908 GCF_001515605.1 Sinocyclocheilus anshuiensis | reverse complement strand
TGTGTGTGTGTGTGTGTGTGTGTGTGCATACATATATATACATTTTTCTCGATTTTTAACTTCCACATACCTGAAAATACCCCTAGTAAGACAATCCCCAAAACGAGATGTGTCTCCAGGAACCTCATGGTCACTTAGATCGTGCTCAGCTGAAGGGGAGAAAATATGAAAATCGATTTACAAATAGACAGAAAATGAAAATGACAAAGAAAAAAACCCCAAACATGTAAAACAGCCCATTTCTGTGTCAGTTCTGAGTTGTACTGTAGCTATTGATCTCTTGTGGTTAATCCAGTATAAAAGATGAACCTCTATTCAGTAATAGCTCAGGTAGCCTAGGGAGACCATTGAATAATCGGCAGCAGAAGGTTTTGGAAAGGTTCAGTGCCAAGACATAAAAGGTCTTTAAAGGGTCTGGACGCGGTTCAGTCAGTAAACTGACGCCAGACTCTTTGCCGGCGGAGCGCTTGGATAGTTCGCTTCGGCTTTGTTTGACCACCAGGTGGAGACACAGTACACATTTTCCCGAAGAGACGACCGCATCGAGTACAATCAACGGATACGGGTTTTCAATGTTCCACACGTAGAAAACATGGTATTTTCTGGCTACATTCGTACAGCTGTGACATTTTAAGTCCTGAAACATATGTAGGCCTATACAGCAAAACATAAGATATAACAACAGCTTACATGGATACAAATCAGTAGGCCTATTAAGATTACTGCGCCTATCTGTTGACTACTCAATAATATGAATATATCTAGGCCTATATGCGGGCAATGTGTGGGATTAACTGTTTCCTTTATTTTAAATCTACATTTTTTTTCGCGGTATAAATTCATTTGTTAAATTAAATTTGGTCAGCTGAATTTAAATTGGTATTCAAACTTTTCTGAATTTTGAGATTACAGTGCGTAAATTAGATTACTGTCCTACAGCACACTTTGTTGCATTCTGTCTTTGTTTCTTTTGATTTCAAAAGTCTCGTCACTAGTTTAAGCGCTTGTTTTGGTACATTTCTAATCAGACATTCCGCGCGCGCGTGTTTTATCTCCGTCTGTCTGATCCTCGGACCCCTGGGTTCCATCAGCAGCTTCAGCAGACAGTCAGTGCCACTTAATTTGAAGTGGTCAGCTCTGTTAAAACTCAGTTATCCTGAAGAAATGCACCAATTATTTAATTTAGTCCTCTTAAAAAAAAAATTATTATAAAAATATAAATATATAATTAAATAAATAAAACCAAGGTAATTAACCGATGAAATCATGTCCAGTTATTTTGTAAGATAAGTAGTTCCGCAAGGTCTACTTCAAAGTGAAGGAAAAAAACTCTTTACAGCCAAGAGAAGACTGTAGCTCTGCCGTTTGCTCATGTCAGCCCTCTCAAGCTAATTATCCTTGGCGAATCCGGGGGTGTTGAGTAAGACTGTAATTAGTCGACCCCTTTCTGTGCTGCAATTTGGGAATCCATTGGATTGCCGTGGGAATCAATTGTGGAATGACAGACGGGTGCGCTTTTGGTACCGCTCATCTGACCAGCGGTGACTGGAGCGCAAATTTCGGCCCGCACTTTTCTCAGCGCACCCCCATCGCCAGGCGCCCACACACAGATGCGCAATTGACTGCCAAACACAACCGATCCGCTGCGCTTGACACTTTCGGGCAACAGCTGAACGAGGGGTGCCCTCCAACACCCAGTTAGCTACTTCACGCGTAAAAGCGATTTCCATGGGAATAAAAGAAAGCGGTCTAAAGATAGTCTGTCGAGGTAAAGTTGCTGAGTACAGTTGTAGTCGCTGCAGAGAAAAAAATATATTTTCTTTAATTTCATCCAGTTTCAGCCTTATTTTAGTCAAAGCAAAGCAACACGGTCTCCTTGATCCTTGGTAAATAGTAACTAAATTACATTAAGTTAATCCATATGTGAGAGAAGTTCCCCATTCATGCAGATCATCGACTCGGACTTCAGCGGAGAAGGCGGCAAAAAAGTTTTCTAAACTCCTCAATCGTGCTTTGACTCCATCGCTCCGCAAAAAAACAAATCTCCATTCCGCAGACTAACCCAACGAATGGTATTCCAGTATGGTTATGGGCATCCCATTTACATTTTGATGGGTAAACAAGTCTACAAATCTAGTCCGAAATGTGTTTGCCATTAGATGCCAGTACTGCGCCTCTCCCCGGGCTGAGACACCCCCAGCTGGGCGCCTGCGGCTCCAACTGAGATCCAGCACAACCAGGCTTTGACTTTACTGGTGATAATGCGATTCCTTTGGGGAAAAAAGTCCATAATCCTGCCCGATGCAAAAGTGTCAAGAAGCAAAGTTGAAAAAAAAAAAAATAAAAATTCTGAGATGAAAACGAATGATTGACGTGTCCATTGTGAGCGTTGATGGAAAAATATTAAAATCCCCGTATCATTTAAAAGTAAAACAATTTAGCGAGTTGATATAAAGGCCAAATTGTATTTTATTTATTTTTTGACTGAAAACGAATTAATTAAAAAATGCAATTGTTAAAAAAGAAATAAAAGAACATCTTTAATTAGTCTAATCCTGAATAAGTGCAATTATGCTCAGAGGTTCAAATGTTTTTGAACGTCTGAGGGAAACTTTGCATGAAAGAAAATACAAAAGAAACTAATTCAACTCATTTAAACATACAATACCTTTTTAATCCCTTTTGGTTGTTCCCTTTGATAAAAGAACAGCCAAAATGAATGGCAAAGCTCTTGTAAAATACTCTAATCAGCCCAAGGGTCCTCAGTTGTAAAGCAGTAGTAATCCTCTCCCTTGTGCTGCGCTACTCCGTCCTGCTCCACGGCTACTCACACAAATGCGCCTCTGCAACAGCAACCTGTAATTGATTCAATGTTACAGTCCATCCTTCCCAGAGAACTAATCATCTGGCTCAAAGTAAATAACTCTCAGGAAACGGCCCCTCCTCTGTCCCTCTGCCCCAGGCGGCCTTTCAAAATAAGAGTCCGTGTTTTCACACTGCAGCTCCGAAGAGGAGTCAGATTTCTCCGTGCTCTGCAGTTCTGAAGGAGGTGCATGAAAAGAGGTTGAGCAGGGAAGAAAAGGACCATATGTTTTTTGTAAGTCCAAGAGGGGCCCTTTTGGAATAAAGGGATCTTTCTGTGGGGACAATGAAGTCAAGTGACCCATTAAAAGTGTTTTTATAGAGGCTTAGGTCAACTCATTTAAACATACAATACCTTTTTAATCCCTTTTGGTTGTTCCCTTTGATAAAAGAACAGCCAAAATGAATGGCAAAGCTCTTGTAAAATACTCTAATCAGCCCAAGGGTCCTCAGTTGTAAAGCAGTAGTAATCCTCTCCCTTGTGCTGCGCTACTCCGTCCTGCTCCACGGCTACTCACACAAATGCGCCTCTGCAACAGCAACCTGTAATTGATTCAATGTTACAGTCCATCCTTCCCAGAGAACTAATCATCTGGCTCAAAGTAAATAACTCTCAGGAAACGGCCCCTCCTCTGTCCCTCTGCCCCAGGCGGCCTTTCAAAATAAGAGTCCGTGTTTTCACACTGCAGCTCCGAAGAGGAGTCAGATTTCTCCGTGCTCTGCAGTTCTGAAGGAGGTGCATGAAAAGAGGTTGAGCAGGGAAGAAAAGGACCATATGTTTTTTGTAAGTCCAAGAGGGGCCCTTTTGGAATAAAGGGATCTTTCTGTGGGGACAATGAAGTCAAGTGACCCATTAAAAGTGTTTTTATAGAGGCTTAGGTAGGAAAGAAATCAAAGAATTGGGAATGCACAATTACATTCAGTTACTCGATTAACCTTGTCATCACGCTCCATTCTTCACGTTCAGCTTTTAGTTGATTGCACTTTTCAGCTGTAGTTGTTGCTGCTTCAGTAGCTATGTGCACTTTGTTTTATGCATATTCATTTAAGACGACTTTCATTTGTGGTTCTCCTGTCATTTCTGCAAGGACGTTCAACGTTTCAGTTTATTCAGGCTTCATTTCTAACTGTACGCCACTATATATAAAACAAAATGTCAATAATATCTGGGATTGTCAGATAATATATATATTTTTTTTGAAGAGTGCAGTGTGATTGTGAAATGGTTCATTCAGTAGAGAAATTGCTAAATTGGGGGTCCACCAAAAGCACGTGCTGACACATGCAAGGGGGCGCTCTAACATAAGAAACAAATTCAATCGGTCTCTCTCCCTGTATATACTTTATTACAGCTTACTTTTAAACAAACGTTTAACAAAAAATACATTAAGACATTACCACTCGTCAAACATTATATAGGGTTAATTTGTATTCGATATCTGAAAGTTGTGGAAAAGTCCCACAAAGACAAAGTTGCCAGTATCGCTTCTCCTGTTTTTGCCCTTCGGCTTTTCTTTAAGACATACCAGACTGAGATAATGGCTCATTATGAATTAGTACTCTACGCGTCCCTGCACACGGTGATTCGCCGCTCTCTGTGCAGATGACTGACCCGGTATGTGGTGAGTGAAGCCCCGGGGCAGGCTTGGCCCCCCACTAGCCCTCTCCGTTCTTCCTGCAGCCGGCCCAGAGGAGCCCGCCTTGCAGCTCACCCTCGCAGAGAAACACACATCTCCAGTTGCCCAGCACAATTATTTCCACATGTTCGTGCCGCCCGGCCGCTCAAAAGAACAGAGTCCCTTGTTCTGGAAACAAAAGACTCTAATCTCTGAGACTAAAACTGAAGCCTTCAGAAACAGCGCGGGTTACCTTGATCGGTGCTTTAGTTTGGAATCGTTTAAATGCATTGAAGTGAGCAAAAGATTGGCAACCAATACGCGCAATTATGCGGGTCTAATTCGACTGACTGTAGTTCGGTATTGTTTGCTTAAGATGCATGCATTAAAAGTATTTTAATTTCAGACTTATGCAGACATGTGGACTTTGATTTGATATGAGAATATTCTGAATCACTTTATATGATCAACACAGCTGAAGTCAGGCTATATGCACGTTTCAACCAACCGTAAAAACAGTAAAAAAAAAAAAACCTCTGCAGTTAATTTGTCCAGTTTTCTAATTGACTTGTAATTTTTATTTAATAAAATCATTAAATACATACTGTAATTTGTATGTAAATTCAGCGATAATTCAGTGAAATAATTTCAGTTCAAAAGAATGTCCAGTATGGGACGAATGCGCGAGCGGGAGGGAGAATCTATCTCAGCTACGGGACACCAGGACTTTAGTCTATCTCCTCTCAGTATGTCTGACGCCAAGATGAAGAAATCGTTTTCACAGGAACATGCTCATCCAGTGAAGAAATGCGGTGTGAGTTTTAAGTCTAGTCTCTCCTCAGAGAGATATAACCACATGGTGGCGTGTAGGTCCGTCGGTGGGACAGCCTGCATCCATCTCTCTCCTGTCATTACAGTTCAAACCTATTAAGTAAGAGAGAGAAAGAGAATCGGAGAGAGCGAATTAAAGACCCCTGGGAGTAATAAAAATGGAATCGAAGTACAAACCACATCAAAACAAATGGATTTAACTTTATTAGCACTATAACGACTTATAAATAAATGGTGCAATAACAGCAAAGATTTGAGGTTTGACATTTTGACATGCATACGTTGTTTCACAGAAAAAATAAGAAAAACACAGACTAGTAATTTTTTAGCACATTCTGCTTTTACTATGTTACAACGTTGTCAACTGATTTTACACAGTAACCAGCAGTAACGAAGGGTCAGTTCCAGTTTGGTGTTAATTGTCAGTCTCAGAAACATAAAAATCATTAACCGTGAAAATATGCAAAGCTTATGAAGAACAGAAAATGCCTTTTAGAAGGATTCATTAGATCAAAATGGAGAAAAAAAGATACTTTAAGCATTCCAACTCCAAAAGAAAAAGCTTTCTCTGTTATCTGTGCTGATATGGAGTCAACCTTTTTGAATGGTCCGTTGTCACTAGCTCTGACGCGCTGTTTTCACACACGCGCTGTCCAGCGTGCTGAAGCTCGCCGTTTTCTTCTTTATCGGCTATATATTTGTGGGCGTGGGGCCGGGCAGAAGCGCTACTGCTCTGCGCGGAGGAAAACTTTATAATGAATGCTGCTGGTTAACCTTGAACGCAAACACTGAGTCAGTAAAGGCGCTTAGCACAGGAGCGTGTAAAATGTTAAAGCAAACATTTAGGACACGCTTTTTCGGTGGGCGTTGGTTGCCTAGAAATCTGAAATGTCAAGGCAAAAAGTGAAACAATTATTTTACTTTTTTTTTGTTATTTTCTCAAATTATTGGGTGAGGAAATTGCCCTGTTATTTTCTGTCATTATGAATCAATAAAAGTAACCCTCTTGTTTTTGTCCAGATTTTCATGGTCATCTGATTTTTTCCCTCCCAAAAGTGTGGGTTAGAGTTCCAGATCCTCAACTCTGTTTAGTTTCAAAGGAAAAGTATGAGCTGAAGAGTGATAGCTGTTGGTCTTTAGGCCAATTTAAATGCAACTTGGTTTGCAACAGGATATTCTGAGGACACGCATCAAATTTCGTAAAGTTTCGCCTATAGGTGGCGCTATAACCGAAAATGCATGCTGATTACAGCAACTTTTCGATCGAGGAATTTGAAATTGTAGCATTTCTTTGCAAGTACTATCATAGCATAAGACAATGAAACATAGTAAACATAAAATAATTTGATAAATACCCAAAACGACTGCCAACAGCCGATCAAAATTCAGCAGCCGATTATTTAAATTTAACTTTATTACATTTATTTAAATTTATTAAACAGCAACTTGACATCTTTACTATTTAAAATGCCCCCGCTATTCCATTCTCCAGAGGCCCTCATATTTCATGAAAACCAGTATGTATTGACTAATTGTACTGTACTGACTATTACAACTAATCACTAAAAGTGGCAAACGCACAAGATATTCTTCAAATCTGTATGCTTTTTAGTAGGGGTGCTCCGATTGATCGGCTACCGATCACTATCGGCCGATAATCACGTTAGGATTATTGATCGGCGGTCTCTAAGAGGCCGATCTCAAAAAAACAATCTCAAGCTGATGACGCTGCCGTGAGAGGTTTGGCACGACATGCAGCGACACCGTCTCAGTCTCTGTCCGGCGCGGGTGAAATAATTATAATGCTGAAGGTGAGGTACTCGCCTTCATATTTTTTCATTAAATAACTTATAAAGTAATTTGAAAACCTTGTGTGAGACGTAATTTCACAAACAGCGTAAGTGAATCACCGCGCGCGCTCTCTCTTTCTCTCTCTCTCAAAATACGCAAATGGCTTCAAATCACCACAAATCGCGTCTGTCTATAAGCGAGCTGCACGCTGCACAGTTGACACAGGAATTGTCACTTGCACAATCGAGGCAGTGTCACATCGTCACTAAAGTTTATAAATTGCATTTCTTTTTAATTCTTGCCAGTGTTTAACCATTCAGCGCTCTTGCCCTCTCCTGGAGACCGTACGCTTATGCACACTGGCAGAGCACACACAAAATGCCAGGTACACATTACTGCAGTGCATACCTGGTGCGTATTTTTTCCGCGCTCATGTTAACGGATTAAAG
>NW_015539816.1:1995076-2010286 GCF_001515605.1 Sinocyclocheilus anshuiensis | reverse complement strand
TCTATTTTTGCTGCGCTGCAAGCGCTGAATTAAAGTAACAGCACATTTTTTGCAGTAAGTATGAACATGGATTGACACGAAAATGTAGTAATTACACCATAAATGCATATTATTAAAGTCTACTGTGTTTCACAGTCAACACATATGGCTTTTTGGCTAGGTTTAAATGGAAAGAGCACTTTTAGATAAAGAAGGCAATAATAGATGGCACTGGTGGAGGTAGGAAAACAAAGTTCTTTGAACTGCAGGATTGCTTGTAAAAGATTTAAATGCAAAAGGCAGTAGAGACTATTTCTGTCAATGGTAAGTTTGTGATAACGTAAGAAAAATAGTTTAAATATTTTGCCAATTGCTTGGTCAACTTAATGTATAAATCTAGAAGTAAATGCAAAAGTAAAAAGCATTGAATAATGTGTTGCTTATATTTATTGTGTTTAAACATGTCTGTGAAAGATTGTATTACTGTACTGTGTAAAAAAATAATTGCAATGCTGAAAAAGCATTTTCAGTGACAATGTTTGGATTTGAAATCAAAATAATGGATAAATGTTGTGTTTGTGGTAAACAGCCACGAATCAGTAGTCTGTGTGAAAGCTGCTTCCCCACTCACAAGAGTCACCTAAGAGGGGAAGTCCCCCCATTTTCAAAAATGAAATTCAGGCCCTGAATAAATGTCTAAAAATCCTGATTGGAGTATCACTATAAATAGTTATAGATGATAAAAAGAAGGCTTTAAAAAGATCGGTATGGCAGATACTGCTTTCTGTGATCGGCGATCGGTGATCGGCCTCAAAAATACTGATCGGAGCACCCCGACTTTTTAGTATGAAATTCAGACTGAATTGAAGCTCATATTTTGGTCTTGCTCTTGATTGATCAAATCTTTACAATAAGTCAGTAAAATAGGGCACAATGTTCATAAAGGAATTTCTGTGTTGATTTTTCACACGTGATGTCAGTATGTTGAATCATTATGCAATGTTTTGAAATATCGTTCATTCAGGATTAGTGTTATGGCATCAAAGGGGATCAAATTAGTGTTTTGTACCTCAAAGGGGATCTTGTTAAAAATAAACTATTTTTTCCTGCAGTTCCAAAAGCAGAGGCCTGCAGTTTATGTGCTTTGGCTCCTCTTGTGTTTGTTCTTGCAGAAATAATTCCTTAAAATAGATGTTCAAAGTACTCAATACTTGTTTAGAGAGAGAAAATACAACATTTACAAATGATTACAATGATAGGCATTGATACATTTCTGCATTCATTCTGATTATTTACAGCCCTCAAGTATGCTTTCCAACCCTCATATAATCAACAAACAGTCAGTAGAGAGAAAGCAAAGACATTTTATTTGTTTATTCTCCAATCATCTATCGATCTATCTATCTATCTATCTATCTATCTATCTATCTATCTATCTATCTATCTATCTATCTATCTATGTTTTAAGTCCTTGAGCTGGCCAAAGTAATGAATAATATTCTGTCCTCTAACATTGTGTGACGGATATAATATAATCATATATTATCTCATTCAAAGCTGACCTCTTTTTACAACGGCTATACATTCTAATCCAGCAAAGCCACTAAGCACACTTGATAATACAGTGGGCACGCTCGGGAGCGCAACAATGGGACGCCTTAAAGAGGAGCTGACACGTCTCAGAAAGGGCCCATTCTAGAGAGCCCGACAAAAGCACTCGGGACATATTGTGTGATGACAGAGTTCCCACTAAATTAAGTCACCATGGACAGCACTGATGGGACACGTGTCTAGAATTCCCAGTTCCATCATCTTTGAAACAATCGGTTTTGGACGGAAAGCCCAAACGCTGAGCTCAAGAGTTCACGTTAACGACGTTTTTCAGCATTTCACTTCGCAGTTTAAACTATTAAAAAAGCGGTTTCCGCGACTGAAGACAAAACAGGTTTCGGAGGCATTCATTGCCCGAGTGCCCCACTTCTCTAAAGGCGAAAGCAGCTGCAAGCGCTTAAAAGGGGCTTCTATTAATTGCTCTTTGTCATGCATAATTGCACATTTTGCGACAGTGCGTATAATCTTTTAAAAGCTGAGCCGTACTTTGTTTCCATTTAATATTTGGTTTTAAGCATCGGATTCTCTAATATATCTGGTGTTCAACTGCACCACCCGTCCAATTGATATTACATGCCATAACACCAAAAAGAAAGCTTGCATTACCTTGCCTCACATCCTGAATGTGAAGCTTAATACAATTTTCCAAAGAGTACAGAACAGGTTAACTGCCTACCTAAATAAATAGCAAAAAAAAAAAAAAATGTACAACCAAGAAGACCTAGATTTGTTTTTAGGCTTGTTTATTTTTTAGTAACTCTGTTCAAATTAACGTGCCATTTTAAAGTTTTCAAGTTCCAAACTCGAGACTTAAATCTGATATTAATAAAGTGACAAGTATCTGGGGTCAACCGTGTCACGTCTGAAAAACGGGAGTCAGTTCTGAAACGGCTGAAAACTCTTTTGTCGGGGGTCTTTCTCTCTCACACCTGCGAGGGGTGAAGTCTAATTCGATTAATAAGAAATTCAATATATATTCATTAGGTGCCTTCCCTCGATAATATATGATCGTGAAGCGAGACGTGAAAGGAGGCCATTTATTCCCCCTCTGAAAGGACCTGCGTGGGACCAAAATTTCACCTGCTTCCCCTCTCAATTAGGAATGTATCCCAAACTCTGACGGAACACGAGTTAAATTAAGCGTTCGCTAATTTCCTATCACCCCTCCTACGTAATCCCTCAATTTTCAGCATGCCCCCTCAATTTGGCCCAAGTTGAAAGGTTCAAATAGTGCCTAATGAAACAGTGACTAAATCGTTTTCTCGCGCGCGGAGGAACCCTGTAGACGTCTCGTGAAAGGCCTTGAGCTCGCCGCCGTCGGGGGTCCGCCGGCTAAATGCGAGTTCCTGGCAGGACAATCTAACCTGTCAAAGCCTTTGGCCAGCTCTGCGTAGCTTTTTTTCCTTGCTCGTATTGAAGGAATTGCTACATAAGCAACCAACGTGGGACAAAAACTGCAATTAAACTCCTTTCGGATTAACTTAACAGGGGGACAACCATCTCTTGAAAAGCACACACAGAATAGGGTCGACATACAATTGACTATCACCTGGCTCGTGGGATACAAATTCTCTCGTATAAGCCTTTTGTGGCCTGTGCACTAGTAGGGAATATACGAGAAGAACACTGGAAAATAAGTGAAAATACATCTCATATGTTTAACTGATCCTTAAACACCAAGTGAGACTGCGCAGTTAAATTAAAGCTCTGAATAAGCACCCTTAAGGTAACAATTAACTAATAAAAATTCAAAAACAAAAATAAACTGCATAGGCTAACAAGTAAGTTTCACATATAGTGTTACACTTCAGGAGGCTTTTAAGGAAGGAGTTTCTCCTGTTCTCTTTGAAAAGTATTCAAGGGGTCGGAAGACTGTGAAGTGTTTTCTTAATAATAAAACAAATGCGGATGGCGTCTTGATAATACACATTTAAAACTATTTGTCACGTGTTTATACTATGATACAGCAAACTCTGAACTTAAGTTTGTCTCCCAAAGTCCTATTAAAAAAAAAAAAAAGATGGGGTTGAACTGGAGTGTATTTTACATTTGAGAAGGCTAGAAAATACCAATGTCTCAAACCTGGCACAGTTTTTATCCATCTATCTATCTATCTATCTATCTATCTATCTATCTATCTATCTATCTATCATTTCATTATGTGGCCACATTAATGTTTATGTATGTTTTGTTTTCATTTGTGAAATATTTAAACAGGTGCCTTGTCCCAGTATAGGAAAATTACTACAGAACTCATATGAATTTCAGAACTCAAAGTGTAGTTACAGAAGTAATTTTATTTAAATAAATACAAATATACACATTTTCTTTAATATGCACATACATTTCAGGTGAAAAAAAAATCACAGTTTCTCAGTAGTCTAGAACAGGTTGGAATAACAGTCTGCGTATTTACAATATCACACAGGGAGTGTTTTATCTTCTCTATATATCCAACATTTATTCGTCAAAGAACAGGGAAGACAGCATGGATTATCCGTGGTCGTTTCAAAAACATTTTCACTTAAACTGTAAAAACGTATTTTACTTGCATCTATTATTTCACAGTTTGTCATACGGATAAGACAAATAACTGACTTGAGTGTCAGGGTAAAACAATACTTTAAGAGGAAAGAGGGAGGAATTGGTAGTAGTTAAACTTCCATACCCTTCGGGTTATGGAAATATGGAAGACAGTGTCCCATAAATTCAGCCGTTTCAACGGATCCGTACGTTTAAATGTGCCATGCAGGGTACCAAACTTAAGTCTATGATGTTCGCGACGCCCCTAGATAGGTGAAGTCTCCTTCTCCTCTGTTGCTGATACAGGTGACAGAGATTCGTCGTCTTCCGAGCGCGGATAGTGTGAGTGGCTGCCCGAGCATTTGCATCCTGCGTGAGCGCTCCGTTGCGTACCTTTGCCTTCTTTCTTGTGTTTAACGCGGCGGTTTTGGAACCATATTTTCACCTGTTTCTCTGACAGGTTTAAATATGTGGCTATTTCGATCCTGCGTAAGCGGGAGAGGTACATGTTAGATGAGAATTCGCGCTCCAACTCAAGCAGCTGAGTGCTGGTGAAGGCAGTGCGCATCCGTTTGCCGTTCTGTATGTGGCTGTTGTCAGACGCACCTGGAGGAGAAAAAATAAAGAAACTCTTAAAATCACGTCACTGCCAACCAAATTTGCGAAATAATTCAACGAATGCCATTAATATATCATTCGGTGTATTTGAGAAGTAAGTGTGCCAAAACATCAACATGATTATTAAAATATAAAGTCGATAAAAAGTAAAATAAAACAAGGTAAAATGCGTGAAGACTGACTTCTGAATTATATAAATGGCCAAATAGTCAAGCGTCTCGTCATAAGGAGTAACAGGTGTACAGCTTGCACGCGCACTCACTCACCTAGAGACAGACAGTGATACCTCCGAGGGTCAGTGACGCTGTAGCTTGTGGGCGGGTGTCCGTGTCCCGGGTGCGCTAACGCGGGGCTCTGTTGGTGTGCTACCCTCTGACAGAAAGCCGCGTCACCGGCGGAGAAGCCCTGTCCCTTCAGTAGTGGGATTCCGCCGCGGGGAGAGTGGATATGCGAGGTTACGCAAATCGGACAGACACAGAAGGTGCCGGTCTTCCGGGACGGGCAAACGGGCGCAGTGACGCTCATCACTCCGGGAGAGTGCATGCCAATGGGGATGAAAAAGTCCTGCCCCGTGTGCTCGCTGAGAGCCGAGCGAGCGGGATCCTTGATAATCAACGAGTCTACGTAGAAAGACCTCGACATGATCGCTTCTGTCTGCGTGTGATGCTGATGGTGTCAGTGATACCACACTGATGGCGTTGCTCCAAGGACTTGCGCAGTACACAGTGGTCTTAACACTGTTCTAGAGCCCTCGGGAGCTGGCTTATGTTTGATAGTTCAACAAAAGGGACCCCGGAGAGGGCCGGCCCTAACGTCACCCACGTGCGCTCACGGCCTAGGGGCTTTAGTACCTCTGGTGTCCCGAGACACGTGATGCCCATGAGAGCCTCCAATCAAATCTTTTCCCATACAGTCTTGTTAGTTCGCGTGTATGCGATCCTTGACAGGCAAAGTGGCACAACAGCTCTGACAAGTGCGCCTACTGAGATATCAACAATTATCCCTTTATAATTCTGGTCTAATATACTGTATTATTATTTAGATTTCCAAATGATATTGAAGAAAGGCAGGCCTATATATTTCTCACATAAACTGAGCTTGTTTGTGTCAACATGAAATTAACGTTCTCCATTTTAGATGGCAAATTACACCTCAGTATAGAAATAACTCAAAAGCCATGTCTATAAGAATGTAACAATCGCCCCTCATCCATGGTTCTCTTATGTTTACATACTGTATTAGGGCTTCCTTGACCTAACCTTAAATTTAATAGACGAGGCATCCACATATTTGTATGTTTACAACTAACAATATGCTACATGAACATTTCCCCCCGTCTATTCAACTGTATTTATTTATTACTATCAGGGCTGGAAATGGGGCGGAGTCCGGGGAGTGAATTTCGAGGGGGGGCGACGTTTCACTTCCAAATGGTTAGGTTTATTTGGAAATTAAAGTGATTTCTATATTTTATCCATTCAAAAGACTACGAAAGCGATCCCAGTTCTGCACATAAACGTAGCGCAGTGTTTATGGTTCGCTTCTCCATCGCTGCGCGTCCTGCTCCTCACAGAACAGATCATCAAAGCAGACTGATTTTTGTCATTCATTGTAACAAAGTATAGGCTAGAGACGATGTCAATAATAGATTCAGTGTGCAGTGTAGAGATCTTTATTAATTAAAATGGAAGTTTGTGAGATAGCGATGAACTAAGGAGGGCAACAGCTTTTTAATGATTATAAAGAGAGTTTGCAAATGTGAAATTGAATTTATACAACAGTTTTATACATTTTTGATTTTATACAAAAGTTAATATTAAGTGACTTACATTTTAGGAACACTGTTGTCTATTTTGCTCTATTTCGTCAACAAAAATATAGCTCAAAAACAAAGTCACAGCTGAGCCGCTGCGCATCTATAGTCTTTGAAACAGCGCTGTTTCGTTTTTGAATGAATCTTTGCTTTTGAACAAATCTAGTGAGTCAATGATTCAATGACCCATTCAAAAAGAGAGTCACTTGCTTCGATCCTAAATGAATCAGCCGTGAAAAAAATACTATAGTAATTTATAGTAAATACTATAGTGTTTTTGAACCATACTATAGTAAAGTACTTGAATTAATTTGTTGTGGTAATTCTATAGTTGCTGTGGTAATATAACAACTATAGTAATATAAACAAATTACTTTAGCAATACTGTTTTCTACAACTAGCGTATATTATACTACAATACACTACAGTTTACTGCAATAAAAACTAAAGTATACTACAGTATTTATTTCAGTTTATCAGTTCACTATAGTTAATACTACAGTATGCTGTAGCATTCATTAACAAAGTGTTTTAAATACTATAATATATACAGTATAATACACTTTACTATAGTATGGTTCAAAAACACCAAAACAGATTTTTTTCATGTGGGTTTGAACGAATCAATTGAATGAATGATTCAGTGACAAAGACAGTGACTTGCTGCCACCTAGTGGCGCTTTCAGTTTCATTTTTAAAGTATAAATGGAGTCATTTAAATCATTTAAATTTCTATATTCAAAACTTTATATTTAAAAATGAATGTAATAACATTGTTATTATGAGATGCATTAATGCCACCTCTGAATCTTGTCAAAAATTCTGTAAATATGCCTTAATGCCACATTTGTACTCTTCTGTGCTGTGCAAAGATGAATTGTTTATGCTGATTTCATTTGACTGGTAACTTATTCTTCCTGATTGTATCTTATTATTATAATTGAATTGATTGTTTAATTAAAACTTTTGATAAAAGTTTATAAACCTAATTTTTTTGGCACAAAAGATGACATTGGAGTGAAAGTAATGCTGTCAATCTATACGAGCCTGTGTATGTAGGCTGCAATTATCTCAGCTCACACTCAATTACAGGGCTGACACCTGAGCTTTTCAATAACATGCAAAACATAGTAAAATCAGCTCTCATTTGGAGCGGCTTTATTATGGATGTTAAGATAGAATTGAAAGTCTACTAATGATGATTGAGGCCAAAGTTCAAGCGCCGTAATGACGGTTTCATATCAGCATGTAGTGCTAGTATCATCAAGAGAAGACGCTGCCGGGTGCTTTGCTTTCATATGCATTTAATTGCTGAAATCAGCGGCAAGTCTCATTCTTAAACGAGGTAGAATATGACTTGGGCTGAATTGGGGAGGCGAAAAAACAAACACATCTGTCATTCTGGCTGTAATTGTTGTAATGGAGGAAACATGGCGTATGAGACATGAGAGAAGAGGGTGAGAGAGACAGAGATGAATGACAACCCATGCGGAATGATTCGCGGCGCGCGCCCTTCATACCGTCCATTCTTCAATATTATTTTTTCCCTCCATAATTCTTCACGATAAAATTTCATTGTCTATTAAGTAATCCCACAAATGAGAGCCTTTATGAGTCTGTAATGAGCTCTAATTGCCACGACTAGCCGGGCCACGTGGAAGGATTTAAGACTTAAGCCGTCGGGTACTGTGCACACAGTGTTACCTAGCCATTACTTTCATAATTCAAGGGGAAAATTAGCCCATTTAAGGAAAAAATCCTTTGATTCCTTTCATTCTGCTCCTTGTGATAGGAATACATCTTTGTCTGCTTGGGTTAAGACGTAGAGTCTAACAAACGCGTAGGGCCTATTTCAAAGAGAAGTGATTGTGGTTGAATAACGCAGATATTGAAGATAAAATGTTGCAAATACACTAATCAGTATTTAAACACCTTTCAGTCGTACTTTATAGTGTTGGCCAGTTAGTGCCTATATGAAGCCTGGGTTCTAGCTTAAATTAACTGCAAGTTTACATTGCAGTTCATTACAGTTTAGACAAGTATTGAGTAAAAGAAATCCTTAACCTCTTCTATTCTCCTCAGGTCTTCGTTACGCTATAAATAGGTTACAACATCGTGTTTGGTATTGGAACCAAGGCAAATTATATAGTCAAGAACATCTAAAGAAAAATTTCTCAGTACAAGTAAGACCCCTTGGACTCTGGGATTTATGCCTAAACCCTTTTGTTTCTCCTTCAGGGGATTCATGAAATTCTCATTATTAGCTTGTCTGAATAGATGGCTAAGAATATTGTTTGGAAAAGTCAGCATATATTTGTACATTTTGTAATATAATTCAAAAAATTCTCTTGTCCATTATAGAGTGCTACAGTGATGATGTATTTTTGTAGGCCATCCTAGAAGTTAGCATCATCTTGCTCTCTATTAAAAAACAAGTAGGGTTTTTCCATTGGCTTTTGGATTATTGCAGAAAATAAGCTGTGACCAACAAAAATGTTTGAATTTTGAAGCAATTGCCAGAAGTAAAAAACTATGCAAGGTTATAAACAAACTTCAACGTCACCACCATTAAACTTCCAACAACTTCTTCAGTCTTTATTTAAAAAAAAAAAAAACATTTTTCTTCATATATATAGTAATAATGAGATGTGGTTTTTTACCATTCGGTATTATTTTTTATAAGGCCTATTTCACATTTTGCCCCTTACTATGTGCTACAGCAAAGGCCACCTGGGGAAAAAAGCCCACTGGATGTAATTTTCTGCCAAAGCACTAAAACTACATAACTTTCATAAACACCTGTAATACTTCCACAAACTCTTTTGCATAAGTGGAGGTGAATGGATTTGTTGTGATGGTGGTTGTGCAAAAAGAGTCCAACCTGACTGCTCTAGTCACAATGGAGTTTATTTTTTGACATACTCACAAGTGTATGAATACTCACTGTATGAATAAAGTTGTTATAAAATAGCCTATATGAGCTATTATGAAGGGCAAAAATCTAATAAACCAAGAGTAATTGACAGTGTCTGCTGAAAATGTTCGAAAAAAAAATGTAACATTTCGTTAGCATTATTGAATAAAATATTTTTTTTTCTATATGCCAAGACGAGTCTTGAAGGTTTATTCTATTTGTATTCTATTTGTATTCCTGTTGTAATCTAATTAAAAAATCATGCATTTTTAATGGATTTCAATTCAAGGGTCAGATGTGGGTGCAGTTCCATAGGAATATAATTCGTTTATGTGAGTTAATGTGCAACTACTGGGAGAGACTATAAATAATAAAAAAGCCGTTATTATTAGCATTTATATTATATTTACATCAAATACGAGTAGCCTATCTCTAATGTGTTGAAAATGAACACAGTTGTCAGCGTATATGGTGGCAAAAGCTCTCGCCTTCAGTTCCGTGCAATATTGCACTATAAGCGGTCCATAACTGCCGTATTGCATAAGTGCCATTAATTTGTGTCAACGCCTCCTCACAAAAGTTGCATTGTGGCGCAAGGGGCCAGCCAGCGGCCCATCCCGACTGATACAGTGGGTGATTCCCCCCATTCCCAGTAACTAAGCAACACACGGTGAATACTGAAAACTGAAAAGAAACACTCGGGTTTTCAATATATTCTTCAATAGCAAGGGGGAAATGAACAATGATCCCGCAGACAACATAATGCGGCGCAGTGACTTTTCATTGCCAATTATCTCCTTCATCTGAATAGCAGCTGCAGGGCCTGCTCTTCATTTCATCGTTTTGGGGGCTGAGTGGGGGGACTTAAATTCAATTGCCTGTGTGTGTCAAAATCTAATTTATGTCTTAATGACGGATACGATTTTTATGAAAAGGAGCCAGAGCCACACACATAGGAATTTCTACAGCAAATTGGAACTGTTGCTTATTCCCAACGTTTTTCTTTACGGATAAACGACAAGATATATTTAGAGAGTTTATTTCTCAATAAACACACAAAGAATGGGTGAGACCGAAGGAGAAGCCATGTAAACAGCGTGCAATTAGGAGAGGCCAGAAAACAAGATAAATGCCGACAGATTCGGTGATGCTGAACTCAGTGTTACTCACAGAAACTCCTCTAACCTCATTAAAAGAATCCTCTCTCTCATCACCTTATTAGAGCGCACAACTCTTCCTAATAGCCAACAGTTCTTTCCAAACGAATAGGCAAACATTCATGATTAAACCACAACAGGCGAGACGCGGGACCAAATAGCCCTTATGCCGATTGCGTTTCGCTTGATATGCTGAAATAAAATGTAGTAAATATGTAAGGTCTTAATCAAAGGGCCATAGAGAGCTGCAGAGTAATATCCAAACCACTCTTTTAAAATATATAGCTATGTACTTGGGAGGTCCGGTGCTGTACATTAGCCACAATAGATGTTTACTGGTCCGAGATAAATATGACCATATTATAATAATCAAATGTATTCCATGTTTTTCCAATTTAATTCCCATTTTGTTTTAAATAATTATAAATCTAAATAAACTTTATTTAGCATCTGAATTTAATATAATGCTTTTAAGTTAAAGGTCACATATTTTACACATTTCTGGAGTTTTATTTTAAGTCTTGATGTCATATATGTCGTATGATGTCGTATGGTATAAGTACCAAAAACCATCTCAATATATTTTTACAGCTCCTCTCTCAGAAGCTCTGCAAAGAACAGGTCGATTTTGGCCTGTCTAATTAATATTCATGAGCCTCTCTTCTGATTGGCCTGTTGTTTTCTGAGTGATGCACGGCCAGGCCAACCACAGGTAACTAGGGTCATGTATGCTGTAGCCTGCTGTGGCTTTACCTTAGCCGTCACTTCTAGCCAGAATAAAAGTTCAGTATCCATTTTCTGAGTGAAGCACGGCCAGGCCAACCACAGGTAACTAGGGTCATGTATGCTGTAGCCTGCTGTGGATTGGTGATACTCACAAGTAAGATCAATAGAAACACTGGTAATGATGGTCACTGCTGAAGGAAATGGTGTCCGGCCTTACATGTTTGAGCCGAACTCAGACCCCGAATCGGCGACGACAAGAGACAACCAACCACCTCCTCAAACGCGCTTACAACAGGAAGTTTTAGAATGGTAATTCATGTTTTTTTTTTCAAACGCCGAATGCAGTAAATACAAACCTGACCAGCCGAGCGTTTGCGATCACGTGAACATGAAGACACTTGTACAAATGCCGATGGGTGACATGAAATGATTCCAGATTGGCGATGTAGTATTTGGTTTCTGTATTCTGTACTATATTTTCCTGCGCTCAAACCTGCCAATCTAAAGCCGTGTATGGCGTTTGAGGTCATTTGTGAATTAGCATAGACTTATAGTCTAAATAAAACAATTTGCAACTGTTACTATTATTACACTTGTATACAAAACTTTGTATTATGCTTGTTATAGAGTGTGTGACGTCACGTGCACTACGGTTGACGCTGTTGTCACGGCGACCGTCACAGCCCTACTGTGCAATGATGTAGTTTCCTGACAACCAGACTGAACAGCGTTTTCTCGACATGCTTCTGTGTTGTTGTTGCTCAGCAATGGGATTGGACGAGATGTTGTCTGGGGGTTTGGCAAAAGGAGAGTGGGACGGTGGGCGGTGCTCGGGGTGGTGACTAAAGGCGGTGACTGAGTAGTTCTGACGTCACCTTTTTACGGAAGTCACAGCGGTTCGTGAAAAATCACAGCTACTTTATGCAGGCTGTGTGCATTTGACTGTGGATTGAGTGTTTTGAAACTATGGTAGTATGGTAGTTACATAGCACCTAGACCTCAGTTATCATGAAAAAAAGCCAGGAAATTTCAGTTTTGATAATATGGGACCTTTAACATTTAATCTCTTGTAGAAGCAGTTTTGTACAAGCATAAATTGTAACAAGCAGTTGTTGAAATTCCTTTTTTAATTATCTCCAGTGACTTAATATAGTCTATCTGAATCAAAATATCAGTAAACATATATTTAGTTTTAGTCATTAAATTAATGTGCCAAATTTAGTAGCTTTTTGTCAGTAAAATGCATCTGAAAAAATAAATAAAAATATAGTTTTATGAATTATATGAAAAATGTATATATTATCACATTTTCAGAATATTGCTAAACATCCAGTTTGTAACATAAGATGTGTTTACTGTTTAAAGGTTATAAAAGATGCATGTACCTAATAAATACAATTACCAATTCAGTTTACCACAGATCTTAAAAAAGGCAGTTTAACTCCATTAGCTAATTATTTATTTATTTATTTTGCAGAAGTATCTGTATTTCAATATCTGATAGTATTGTTAGTTTATATTTAATTTTAATAAATTTTATAAATACAAAAACTGCAAAAATAACATAAAACAGAAAAGTGTAAGCCAAGAAAAAAAATCACATAATGGAGGAAGAATAGTCCTGTTCCCTTTGTCAGAAATGAATTATACTTCTTACTGTCAGGAATTAACTAGAAAGTTATCGGAGCACAGATTCGGCAGACACTGATGTGTTTCATTATTCTGATGAGGGTTTTCTCTGTTCACTCTCTTGTGAGCAGATGCACACTTTATTGATTGACTCTATCATGACTGGAGTGTGAGTGTGGTGTTTTTCTGTCAATTACAGTAATGTTTATCATGGCTCATCATCATACGTCATTTAGGGCTGCACGATAAATCGCATGCGATATTTAACGCGCATCTTGTCAGAAAGCCGGTTCTGTAATCAGCGGTAAATCTCCATCACCTGCGGGCTTTCACACTGAGCAGCATTAACTACACAGAGCCGTTGTTCACTGACGAGCAGTGTAGAGATCATCAGTGTCAAGATATTGCTATAAATTGGGATCAGGCCATCCAGAGCCCATTTGGTCAATGTTAGGAGCATCATTTTGCTTTGTCAATCTCTGACTGACTGTCATTACTTTCTTGCTTGTTTGTGTTTATTTTTGGTACTGTTATAATACTGTTCCCTCTATGTATTGCTAGCACCACCAAAACCCCCTCAATCCTCTTAACAAATGCTTAGGAAAACATACCTCTATTACAGCCAATGACATTCTTGGAATGTATATGCAAAACAAATACTTAAGAGTTTTTAATATTTAATAACACTGCTAAATGTAACCTTGAGCAAATCCCAAAATAAATATCCATTTGCCTAATGTACATTATAATACCTAAATTCACTTGTAGCTTTAAAAATGATTGATTTCAATTTTTTATTTTATTTATTAAGACAAAATAGTACAGATTTTTAATGTAGGCCATTTATCAGTTTTAAGCCATAACAAAATATAATATATAATTATTGACTTATCAGTATCAGCCAATTGCAATATCCTGAATTGTAATGTTTTACATGTTAATTAAAATGAAAATCAACCTAATTAACCTAAAATCTCTTTGTGCTTTGCACACCTATAATGTTATGTCTCAGATATCTTTTCTAATAAACCCTCTCTTATATATCCTAAAGTTCAGATAATTAAAACATATCTTTTTGCAGCAGTGCGGGGCTTTACAAACCGAGTTCTGCTCTGTTTGTACATTTAATCCAGTTCCCAAGGCTAGCCTGGCCTATCGTGCATCAGTGGGTCGAACTGCTTATTGAGTCATCTGAGGTTCTCTGTGTTTACATAAACATCAGCCTACTGTACACTAGTAACCTGTGTGTTCTATCGGCATCGCTTTGAAGCCAGGATAAGCTCTGGAATGAATTGAGCTGTGCAGGATAATAAGCCAAATCTAGGGTAAGTTACTGAAGTGCTTGTGTTTTTAGCATTGTGTGTGAAATACAGTAATAATTACTCTACAGCTGCATACAGACATATTAATGCTACCTAGATTACAGATTTTATCCTCAAAGCTATTGGTTTATTAATTTGAAGCATTCTTGTTCCCGATTTTCCAAAACACATGCTTGCATAAGGTTCACAAATAGAAATAGATGCAAATGTACACTTTAAAAAAAATTCCGTAAAATTTACGGTAAAAAAACGGCAGCTGTGGTTGCCGGAATTTTACCGTAAAAAATACAGTAGCAACGTTTTAGGTTTTACGGTTTTAACTTAAATACCGTAATTTCATTAACTGATATAATGTTAATATACCAACCTATTGAGGTACTGAAATCTGTTTTGTACCTTTGTAATACACTGATAACCACCAAATGCAGGTGGTGAGAAAGTCACATGATGACCCAAAGCCCATCACAAGCAGCTTTTAAATAAAAACATATATAGAAGGTGCACAGTGTCATTCACACAAACGCTAAACACCATCATGGTAACACACATGAAACTGAAATAATGCAATAAATATTAATTTAACAACATTAGGTGTAACATACAACCCTAATATTCAAAACTGATAAGAAAAAACTAAGAAGAAACATAGTTATTTCAACAAAAAAACATCAAATTTGAAATGTAATGCAGGGAATTCTGGGAATGTCAATTTACGGTTATTCACTGTAAATTATACGGTCTTTTTCACTTCCAAAAACGGTATACTACCGTAAAATTAATGTCCAATACATGTAATGTCCAATACAGTTTTTCACCGTATATAGTAGGGGAATTTACCGTTAACCATTTAACAGGTTTTTACTGTAGCATTTTTACAGTCTTTTACCGTTAAATTCACGGTCATTTTTTACAGTGTAC
>NW_015539816.1:1983323-1994289 GCF_001515605.1 Sinocyclocheilus anshuiensis | reverse complement strand
GGTAACACACATGAAACTGAAATAATGCAATAAATATTAATTTAACAACATTAGGTGTAACATACAACCCTAATATTCAAAACTGATAAGAAAAAACTAAGAAGAAACATAGTTATTTCAACAAAAAAACATCAAATTTGAAATGTAATGCAGGGAATTCTGGGAATGTCAATTTACGGTTATTCACTGTAAATTATACGGTCTTTTTCACTTCCAAAAACGGTATACTACCATAAAATTAATGTCCAATACATGTAATGTCCAATACAGTTTTTCACCGTATATAGTAGGGGAATTTACCGTTAACCATTTAACAGGTTTTTACTGTAGCATTTTTACAGTCTTTTACCGTTAAATTCACGGTCATTTTTTACAGTGTAGAAGATTGTTAGATAGCAAAGCAACAGTTATAACTCTAATGGAGCTTATTAAACTACAGAGGCGTAACTGGATGAAACACCTGACTTAACCCGATACTGTGAAAGAAAAACAAAGTTTGGGTTGGAATTTTCCTTTGTCTAAAATAGACGTAATATTAAAGAAATATTGCAGTTGAGTTCAGTCAACAGCATTCGCAAATAAATGAATAAATAAATAAATACAACTTTTCCCTTTTTTCTTAAAAAATAAGCAAAATTTTGGGATGCAGTCAGGCACTCACTGTTTCTCACAGTTTTCGTAGTATAGTCAAAAGATGTAAACAATATGTATGTTAACATAATTTTAGTGCGAATAACAGCTTACTGACATTTTTTTGGTGTAATGTTATATATAATTTCACAACTTTATTGCCATGACAGTATAATGACAAACCCTAAATCGACCATGAAAATGATGAGAACAGCTTTACAGCTCAAATAATAGTTTTTTTTTTTACATTTATAAAAAATGAATTAACAAGTTGATTGAGCTGATCTTGAATTAACCCATAGTATTTCCTTTTACCTATTTATTTTCTAAATGCATGTTATTGAGTTTATTGTGTTTAATTTGGTTGACAGTTACGTTTTTTATCAAAATATCATAACTTTCATAACTATTTCATAACTATCATAACTATCTTCCAGTAAAACGACAGACTTCCCTCTGGCGATGTGTGCTGGACTGTTTAAGCCCCACTCCTTTCTCCACAAACTCATGTTTATCTACCTTCATCCGATCAACAACTGATTAATAAAACCAAGTCCGAACCCTACAATTTTTTTTTCTTTTTATTGTCGCCATTGCATCAAAACCTTAAAGATTCAATGTACAGGATTTACAACTGACCACAACTTGATTGGATGTTCTTAATTCCAGTGTTAAATTGTTTACTTTTAAACTTCCCTATAAGGCTAAAACCACCATCAATCTTTTGATCAGTGTATAAACTGTTAGCTAGCATGCACATATTGCCAAAAGACTAATGTTTAGAAAACACTTTCATCTCCCACTCTACACCTCAACAACACGCCAACATGCTATGCTACAAGTATCCATTCAAGCCATGCTAAAATGCACTAAAACAATCTGAATACTCCTATAAAAGTTGCGATTGTTGTGGCGGTCCAATTAATTTGTGTGGGGAAAAGCACTACAGTCTGGGGTGCACTTCATGTAGCTGGATGAAAAAAGGACTAATTGAATTAGCACAACTCTTTTAGGTCTCAAATACGAGCTTAAGGATAAGCACACCTTTTAATTCTGTATGGAAAGCTTCCAGCAGTGTTTCAGCTACCTCAGGATAAGGTGTTTTCCCTGTCTCATTAATTGTGGCAGTTTTGTGCTTCCCTGTGTCATAAATAGCCCAGAGGACCTTAATGTTGTGCATGTACAGAGAGGAGTGGGTAGATCTGAAAGGGCTGTGCTGTGCCCCTCTCTCTCACACTCTGTCCTGTTTAACTAGAGCTGAAGAGACTTTCAAGTGTGGCTGCGTCTTTGTGTTGCCTTAGTCCATTTGTGTCTGTCTGTGTGCGTGTGAGTGTTTTGGGGGTAGGGGTCTGAAATTTGTATGCAAGAGAGTTGGAGTCCCCCTCCTTCCAACTAGAATGTGTATCCCCTCACCTGCTCGCTGCAGCGACTCTAGCTCAAGTCAAGCAGACTAATGTGGATGCACGTGCGAAGCCTTCGCAGCACCTGCACGAGTCTCCTCCATCTCTGTCCCTTCCTCTCTATATCTTTCATTTGCTCTCTCTTTCTAAGGTCACTACCCGATTCCTCTGGCTCTGTTTTTTACTGAATCGTACAGTTTCATCCTATGTGAGAGTGGAACGTGTATTAGGTTATGCGTGACTCAAATAATTTAATAATTTTTGTTGTATAGAATCAATTACTTCAACAGTTAGTAAATACATTTCACCTGTGTGTGTGTGTGCATGTGTATTTTTTTTTAATGTATAATGTAATTTATATAAGATATGTCCTATAATAACAACAATATTTATTATTTTTTTATTATTATGAAAGAAAGAAAGAAAGAAAGAAAGAAAATGGAAGAAAAGGAAAGAAAAAAAGAAAAAGAAAGAAAGAAAGAAAGAAAGAAAGAAAGAAAGAAAGAAATTGAAAGTACAAGAAATGTACAACACACAAACTTTAAATTTTAGGTTTAAAATTAGGAGTAATGGTAATGATACCATTAATAATAATAATGATAATAATAATAATGCAATAAGATAAAATGTTATGTTATTCACATTAAACAAAGAAATTAATTTGGAAGTACAAGCAATGTAATTGTCACGTGTATGTTCCCGTTGAGTTCCTGTTTTTCTTATTTGGTCCTTCCAGTGCCTTTTCACAGTATTAGTATCACCTGTTCCTTGTTATTAGTTATCCCCATCACCTGTCTGCCCCTCGTTATCTACCCTATTTAGTTCTAGCCCGTTCAGTTCTCCCTTGTCTGGAATTGTATGTTGATGTCTTCTCCTCGTGCTACGTGTGATTCCCTGTGACAAGAATAAATCCCTTTGTTTAGTACTCCTGGTCTCCTCGTTCCGCGCTCCTCACAGTAGCACCCCGTGACAGAATTCCAGACCTAAAAGTGACAATAAGCGGCACCCCTTCTACCCGTGTTTGTTTTTCGTGTTTTGAAAAGTGTTTTTGTTTTGTTTTCCCGTTCGTTTCTCCCCGTCCAAATGGAGGAACGAGCGATGTTAATCGCCGTGGCTCAGGCGAACCCCGACCCTGTCAGTTATGCGAGGGCGTTCATGCCGCTCGCCCTCGCCAGCTCCCTCGAGGGAGAAACCCTCGTGACGCTGTTCCGGATCGGGATAACCTACCATCGTCCCGCGGAGCTCCCAGACACCACCAACCTCGGCTGGAAGGAGGGAGTCATCCGGTGTCTGGAGAGCTTCCGATCCGGGACCCATCTGCCGGCCGTTCCCGAGTCAAGTAAGGCGGCCGTTCCTCAGGAAAGCCCGCCGGATGTTAATGTGGCAAGCCCCCCAGACGTTAATGTGGCAAGCCCGCTGGACAATAATATGGCAAGCCCATTGAACATTAATATGGCAAGCCCGCCATCCATTCATGTGGGCCCAGTGTCGGTTCCAGCCCCAGTGCCCGCTCTTCGTAAGTGCCTTCCAGAGCGCACCCAGGTGACGGCTCCTCGAAAGCGCTTTGCTGTGCCTGCTCCTCCAGAACACCCTCCAATGCCAGGACCACTTAAGCGCTATCCTGATCCCGAGTTAAGCCCAGGAAGGGCTCCTGATCCCCGGTTCAGCCCAGGAAGGGCTCCTGATCCCCAGTTCAGCCCAGGAAGGGCTCCTGTTCCCGAGTATAGCCCAGGAAGGCCCCAGATCCGCCATGGCCTCCCGAGTCCCCTGCTCCGCCATGGCCTCCCGAGTCCCCGGCTCCGCCATGGCCTCCCGAGTCCCCGGCTCCGCCATGGCAACCAGAACTGCCTGCTGCCCCATGGCTTCCTGATCCGCCCTGGAGGCTCTCCTTGTCTCTGCCCAGTTCTAGTTCTGCACCAGCCTCCAGGGCGCCTGCCCCCCCTCCCCGATGGTACTGTTACCGTCTGGGAGGGGGGCGATCTGTCACGTGTATGTTCCTGTTGAGTTCCTGTTTTCCTTATTTGGTCCTTCCAGTTCATTTTCATAGTATTAGTATCACCTGTTCCTTGTTATTAGTTATCCCCATCACCTGTCTGCCCCTCGTTATCTACCCTATTTAGTTCTAGCCCGTTCAGTTCTCCCTTGTCTGGAATTGTATGTTGACGTCTTCTCTACGGTGGCTGAGAAGTGCTAAACCAATCACAATTCTGAAAACAAAATAACAAATTACAAACGCAAATGCAAGTCTAAAAAACAAAATAACAATTCAGAAAGCACAACAACAATTCAGAAAACATTATAATAAGTCAGAAAACACAATGACAAATTCGAAAACAAAATAACAAGTCAGAAAACACAACGACAAATCCGAAAACAAATTAACAATTCAGAAAACACAACAAATCAGACAAACCGGAAGAGGTAGGTATAGTTTGAGACAGCGCCATTGGTTTGGGATTACTCACCGCTGACTGGACGAGACATCTGTCAATCAACGTATACAGGAAGAACCAGCCGAAGAACAGCAGAGTTGTGGTAGAAAGTTCGGAGATAGTATTAAAGTAGCTCAGTTTAAATGTATTGTATGAATTGCCAATACATACAATACATTTGTATGTACACTGGGCCCACATGAATGGATGGCGGGCTTGCCATATTAATGTATTAATGCTTACTATGGAATAAAAAATACGGAGTGTATATTTACATTTAGTTAAATGTGGGAGTAAAACATCAGCTCCAGTGGCGCAGATGAATAAGTGCATGTTGTTGGCTTTTTGACGCGATCGACCCGGGTTCGATCCCGCCTTTTGCCGACCTTTTTTTTCTCCCTTTTCAAATCTCTTATCACATCGTAAAGGCATTTATTTTCAATAAAAATTAAGGAAATAATCAAAAAGTTGAAAATAAAGTATCGGGTAGGGTTAGGGTAGGTGTAGGGAGGGCTTTATTGTACCAATAAGGTGGCATCCATTTAATAATTAAAATTATAATTTACACTCAATACGTTATTATTGCATACTGTTTTATAATGTACTACAATACTGAAGTGCAGATAATTGCCACTATTTGCAACAAGTAGTATACTTGATAGTAGAAATCCTGCTATTTTAACATAGTGTAAATAGGTATTTGCACTTAGTTTAAATAGCATATTGCTAAAAATACTGCTATTTTCACTTAGTGTAAATAGAATCCATTGCTAATACGAGATTTGAAAAGGGAGGAAAAAAAAGTTCGGCAAAAGACGGGATCGAACCCGGGTCGATCGCATCAAAAAGCCAATGACACACGCTTCTCTATCTACACCACTGGAGCGGATGATTTACAGTCACTTTTAACTACATGTAAATAGATTTTTTATTCCATAGTAAAGGCAATTCATACAATACATTTAAACTGAGCTACTTTAATACCATCTCCGAACTTTCTACCACGACTCTGCTGTTCTTCGGCTGGTTCTTCCTGTATACGTTGATTGACAGATGTCTCGTCCAGTCAGCGGTGAGTAATTCCAAACCAATGGCGCTGTCTCAAACTATACCTACCTCTTCCGGTTTGTCTGATTTGTCATTGTGTTTTCTGACTTGTTAATTTGTTTTCGGATCTGTCATTGTGTTTTCTGACTTATTTTGTTTTCGAATTTGTCATTGTGTTTTCTGACTTGTTATAATGTTTGCTTAATTGTTGTTGTGTTTTCTGAATTGTTATTTTGTTTTTTAGACTTGCATTTGCGTTTGTAATTTATTTTGTTTTCAGAATTGTGATTTGTTTTGCACTTCTCGGCCACCGTACTTCTCCTCGTGTTACGTGTGATTCCCTGTGATAAGAATAAATCCCTTTGTTTAGTTCTCCTGGTCTCCTCTTTCCATACTCCTCACAGTAGCACCCCGTGACAGTAATCCACATAACCTTTGAATATTTCAGTCTTGAATATTTCAGAAAAAAAAAAAAAAAAAAATCAGAAAGAAAAAAAAAAAATCTAATAATAATAATATTAATAGGGCTTTCATCAAATCGATTAAGCATGATTAATCACATCCAAAAAAGTTTGTGTTTACATTATGTGTGTATACTTATGTATATAAACACACACACGCACACACATATAATAGTGCTGTCAATCGATAAAAAAAATCAACTAATTAATTGCCAATTTTTTTCTGAAATTAATCACGATTAAAGTTTTTAAATATACTTTTATATTGCAATAACTTCACATTTAATCTTCAAATTAATGTACAAACAACATAAAGACAGTATATTTTTAATATTTGTTTAATGGCATCTTTTTTTATGACTGAAATTGTTTTCCTCCCTTATATTTAACCATTAACTAGCCATTCAGCATTACAATATAATTGAGAGCTATCAATTTTAACATTTATTAGACTTAAAAAAATAACTTATTTAAGTGATCTTAAAACAATCTTCACATAAACCTATTATAATAAATGTCATATACAGTGCCTTGCGAAAGTATTCCTACCCCTTCATTTTTTTTTACATTTTATGTTGCTGCCTTATGATTAACTTCTTTAAATTACTTTTTTTCCACATCAATCTACACTCCATACACCATACTGACAAAGCAAAAACAGAATTGTCACAACTTCGTAAATTTATTAAAAATAAAAAACTGAAATAAGTACATTGCATAAGTATTCTGCATAACTAAATATTTAGCTGAAGCACCTTAACAGCCTCAAGTCTTTTTTTTGTTTGAAGCATTTGGCAATTATCTGACATTCTTCACCTCACCTGTTCACCTCTCAAGCTCTGTCAGGTTGGATTGGGGCAGATGCACATTTTCAGGTTTCTCCAGAAATATTTGATTGGGTTCAATCCCAGGCTCTGGCTGGGCCACTCAAGGACATTCACACAGTTGTCTATAAGTCTGATATGCATTATCAGCTGTTAGACCTTTTATTAAGATGTGTGTGCCTTTCCAAATCATACCCATTCAATTGAACTTGCCACAGGTTAACTTCACTTGAAGTGTAGTAATATCTACAAGCAAAATGAATGCTCCTGAGCTAAATTTCAACTGTCCTAGATAGTATACAGAATACTTATGCAATGGAATCATTTTAGTTTTTTAATTTTAATTTTATTTTTTTTTGCTTGACAATTATGGTGTATGGAGTGTATATTGTTGTGGAAAAAAACTAATTTAAAGCAGTTTATACATTCGCAAGGCACTGTAGCTACCTGTGCCCTTCAGCAGAAATATACAGAAATTGAATAAAGTTATCAAACACTAAATTCTAAATTAAATATAGATGAATCCTTAAAGCTATAAAAGTTACTGATTTCCTCTTTTTTTTCTTTGATGAACAGACATCACAGCAGCTGGGTTATTAGGTTATTTGGCTGCTACTTCTTTAAGAGCTGCCGCTGCTGAACGTGACGCGGATCTGACAAGCAGCGTTATTTTTTCTCAACTCTCTTTACCTTTTCTGACCCACTTCAGGTCTTCTAATGAGTTGAATCGGGTGTGTTAGATGAGGGAGACAGTGCTGGGCTGCTCCAGGACAGTTTTGAAAACCATTTCAGAGATGTTTTCTTAAATGTGACTCATACATAATATATTAAATGCATGCACAGTTTTATGGCAGCTTTAATCACCTTTTTGGTAACTTCATGACTTAACTGACCACGACATTGCATGCACGTAGTTTCATTCCCGCTTTGTGCGTGCAATTGAAGAGCACGCGCTCCAAGCACAGTAGCGTTTCTGCGCTCGTTTGACTCACGCCTGGCGCTGAGGTGAAGATGGAGCACGCGACTGAAACGTCTCCCGTTTGATGTGGTCATAAAGATGTTCTGCATCTAAATAAATGCACTTCTTGTCAAGAAAAAAGTGGTGGCCAAACCTGGCCCCGCTCCTGCGTTAAATATTTTTAACACGTTAAACACAAAAATAATCGCCTGCATTAACGCGCTAATTTTGACACCACTAATATATAATTATATTAAACACTCATATTTATATATAATGTATATTATATATAAATAAATATATTACATATATTTCTTGAATACATATAGGCCTACATGTATGTCTGTATATTTATATATACATATAAATATACACAGTACACACACATATATTATGTAAACAAACTTTTATTTTGGATGCGATTAATTGATTTGACAGCACTAACTAACTAATAATAATAATAATAATAACAACAACATTTTCCTTTTTATATATCCTTAGCACTTGCTATTTATTTCTGTAATTTATCATAAGCATGTCTATTTTGTGAAAAGACTTGAATAGCATATCTGCTTTGACTTGGGACATGAAAAAATAATTTACTTCTTACCGATTGTCTCTACTATTACCATGTGTGAAGTCAAAAAGTCAAATAAAATAGAAATTCAGAAAAAGAGAGCCTCAGGACCATCTTGACCTTTGACCTTTGGCTTCTGACTTATGGCCCTCAGTGTTGTGTTAACTATCCTGATGACAGGAGCAGCTGAAAAGCAGAGGGAACATTAACAGATTTATCCTGAGAGAGAATCACAGAGTGAAGAGATATTTTTCACCCAATGACAAGTGGATGGAAGGACGGGAGTGAACTATGGGTAAATGATGTCACCGACAGGGAGGCAGAGAGAGAAAGAGAGAGAGACAATGGAAGATGGGAATGGGGATATAAAATTTGAGAGATGGACACACAGAAAAGTCTGCAAATGCTGAGATGGGACACTGGAGGAGAATGCAGAAAGAAGACAAACTTTCAAAGTTAGTGAGTGAGTGTCTATCCGGCCGAATACGCAGGCATTCAAAGGGGTCAACCCCATTGAGCCTCTAAAACGCTGTCACGATAATCCAAGGCAAAGATCTTAGCCAGTCTTTTAAACCACTCTGGAATTTTATACGCATTCTCCACCCTTTTCTTTCCACCCGTTTTGTCTCCCTTCCGCCCCACGTCCATCCTCAAATCTCTCTACCCCAGTATTCACAAAGTCATTAATGAGACATTCAAGGCTTGTCGGCCAGAGACATTGTGTGTCAAAGAGCGAGAGACAGAACGAGAGAGCGCATCAAAGAAAGGAAAAGGGGAGTAGAGAGGGAGAGCAAACAGTGGAGAGGGCCCAAATGTACTCCCAGCTGAAAGCAGTTAGATCATGTTCTTTTCATGGTCCGATTAGAATCAAATCGATCCCTCAGCACCACCACCCCCTCCAACCACACACACACACTTCTCTAAGCAACTCCAAAGAGCTCTTCCAACAAGTTCACGCTGCAGCCAGACGTCCACCTGAATGGTAATCAAGCTGCCCCGCTGAAATGTGATTGTAAATGGGACATGGGTTAGAAAAACAGATACAAAAAGACAGGGACAGACAGAGAGCAAAACAGAAGAGTTGGGAAATGTCTCTACTTGATTGTTTCCAAATGCAAATGATCTGATAATGATTGTTACAGTTTTGTTTAGGGACGCACAATATATTGATACCATTTAAATTATCAGTCAATATTTATGTTCTTTTTTTTAAGTGTATATTTAATACAGGATATTTAATTGTGCTGTTAATTTCCACTATTTTTACATGTACTGTAGATACACACTGTCATCTAATAATCACTCAAAGTTAATCTTTAAAAACTCCCTCCAATTATTTAATAACACAGTTAAATGTAATATTTAGAAAATATCACAATGAATAACCATTTTGATACCGTGCATTATAATGCTAATGCCTTTATTCACTCGTAGCATTTAAAAGGATGGATTTTACGTTTTTTAAAATGTATTTATTTGTATTTTTTTACTTTTTTTATTGTTTATTCTTAAATATAAAACAATAACAATTTTACACAAGATTAGACATCAAAGAATTATACATTGCCTAAAAATTAAATAATAATACATCAAATAATTAAAAATAGAGTATAGCAAAGATTTAAAAAAAAAGAAAAAAAAAGAATTGCATATAAAAATATGCAAAAGAAAGATAAAATACAGAAAAGCTGTTTTTTAAATTTAGTTAATATTGGTATTTTTCCGGTTATTGGTTATGGCAAGAAAATAATTAACTGGCTCATTCATTGGTTTTAGCAAAATATTATAATATTGGTGCACCTCTATTTTCATCTTAATGACTTTTCTTAAAGCCATTTGTAAATTTGTTGGATATATCCAAACACATGCAAACTATACTTTATAAATGGCTTTATTTTAGAAAAAAAGAAAAAAGAAAAAATGTTGGTACAGACACAATGGATGGCTGGAGCCTAGAGATCTAAGAACGTGAAGTTGTATTGTTTAGCTGGTATTGCCTACAGGGTGATTTAGTCGAGTGGGCATTTTAGAAATGCATTGGATAGATTTCGTGCACGAGTGTTTTTGTATCATGGAAATTTCGTGTGCAAGTGGCATTGTGGCAGAGATATTTAGTGGTTTAGTAACATGCCTGGGGTCTTTTTAATGAATAAGGTAGAATTGTGCGAGGGGCATTTAGTGTCATAGTACCAAGTGCTATTAGACTCACTCAACCAATAGATGACACTAACATTCTCTTAGCAGCTGCAGACACTTCAGCGAGAGCATCTAGAGAGGGAGCATTCACAGAGGTATGTGGGCCGTTGATGAAGTCTGTATGGGCGTAAGAGGACGGGGCACTGCCGATTCGTGACAGTGGGGTTTTTCTGCAAGCGTTGTTGGTACACGGGGCGGGTTCATGAGGATAGCGTGTAGTGCAGATGATCTTTGTCTCTAATTTCGACACTTGCAGCTGGGCCAACGGCGGGCACCCCTGCGCATTCATTCATATTTAATGAAATATTCAAGGCTCAATAGAAGCTAAGCTTTAGTGACAGCATTTGTGCCATAATGTTGATTACAAAAAAAAAAAAAAAAAATTTAAACATGGTTGAATGGTTGAGACCATATTAATGTAATTAATGCAAAAATTGTAAT
>NW_015539816.1:1981885-1982274 GCF_001515605.1 Sinocyclocheilus anshuiensis | reverse complement strand
TATATATATATATATATATATATATATATATATTCAATGGCATGCGAAAGTTTGGTAACCCTTTGCAGAATCTGTGAAAATGTGAATAATTTTAACAAAAAAAGAGAGATCACACAAAATGCATGTTGTTTTTTATTTAGTACTGTCCTGAGTAAGATATTTTACATAAAATATGTTTACATATAGTCCACAAGATAAAATAAAAGCTGAATTTATACAAAAAAATGCCCCCGTTCACAAGTTTACTTGAGTCTTAATACTGTGTTACCTGAATGATCCACAGCTGTTTTTTCTTTTTTTCTGTTTAGTGATCGTTGTTCATGAGTCCCTTGTTTGTCCTGAACAGTTAAACTGCCTGCTGTTCTTCAGAAAAATCCTTCAGGTCCCAC
>NW_015539816.1:1980720-1981313 GCF_001515605.1 Sinocyclocheilus anshuiensis | reverse complement strand
ACTGTATGATTTTGAGATCCATCTTTTCACACTGAGGACAACTGAGGGACTCAAACACAACTATTAAAAAACGTTCAAACATTCAATGATGCTCCAGAAGGAAAAACGATGCATTAAGAGAACAGGATGAAGATGTCCAAATTTTTCTTATTTTGTTGAATTGTGCAAGGGGTATTTAGTGTCATAGTACCAAGTGCTATTAGACTCACTCAACCAATAGATGACACTAACATTCTCTTAGCAGCTGCAGACACTTCAGCGAGAGCATCTAGAGAGGGAGCATTCACAGAGGTATGTGGGCCGTTGATGAAGTCTGTATGGGCGTAAGAGGACGGGGCACTGCCGATTCGTGACAGTGGGGTTTTTCTGCAAGCGTTGTTGGTACACGGGGCGGGTTCATGAGGATAGCGTGTAGTGCAGATGATCTTTGTCTCTAATTTCGACACTTGCAGCTGGGCCAACGGCGGGCACCCCTGCGCATTCATTCATATTTAATGAAATATTCAAGGCTCAATAGAAGCTAAGCTTTAGTGACAGCATTTGTGCCATAATGTTGATTACAAAAAAAAAAAAAAAAAGATTTAAGATTTTTC
>NW_015539816.1:1979768-1980323 GCF_001515605.1 Sinocyclocheilus anshuiensis | reverse complement strand
AATAATGTTTATTAAAAAAAAAAAAAAAAAAAGATTTAAGTATTATCCATGTGTCCCTCCGTTTCTTTAAAAACTGGGTTACAGTGAGGTATTTTCAATGAAAATGAATAGGGTCAATCCATAAACATTAAAATACTTACTGTTCAATAGTAAAGCCACAAGATGTAAATACTGTGGTGTGAAAAAATCACTTGCTAACCTTTTCTGTGTAAAGTTTTACAACTTTGACAATGACAACAAAACACAATAAACCCTAAAACTATAACTACACAAATCAAATAATTCAAACATTTCAGGCCTGTTCACACCAGGAACAATATCTATAATGATAAATATAACTAAAAAATGTGAAAAATCTAATTCAGTGAGAATAGTGGAGTTCAAACCACAACTATAAAAATAATGACACAGAGGAATGATATTGTTGGAATCACTTTCAAAATATATTTTTTAAAAACAATATATATGGTAACACTTAAGTATAGGGACCAGTTCTCACTATTAAGTTGCTTATTAGCATGCATATTATGAACATATTGGCTGTTTTTTGTGGTA
>NW_015539816.1:1969725-1979733 GCF_001515605.1 Sinocyclocheilus anshuiensis | reverse complement strand
AAAAAAAAGGCCCACAACAGTAAATACACAGCAGTATATTTCATTTTACACACGTGGGCTACTTTTTTTTTTTTTTATCCCTGAGTGCACCAAACCCATCTTTAGTGTCTGCTGAAATTTCTTTTTTTTTTTTTTTTTTTTTCCATTTAGTACTGCCCTTCGGAAGCAACAGAAGATACTTTCATGTTTCCCGAAGACAAATTAAGTACAATTTACCTTGGTCTTCAAATTCAAAAAGTTTTCTGTCAAAGACTGTCAATGCATCGCGTTTCCTTCTGGAGCATCAGTGAATTTCTGAACCTTTTTTAATAGTTGGGTTCAAGTCCCTCAATTGTCCTCAGTGCAAAAAGATGGATCTCAAAATCATATAGTCATTGCTGGAAAGATGCTGGAAAACTAGAGAAGAGTGATTTGTATGGTAACAAAATGCAAAATGCAAAAAAAACAACAACAAAAAAAAACCAACAACTGCCATTTGAGCTTAATTTGTTTTGAACCTGGAACATTCCTTTTAATCCAACAGTTTTTTGTTTTTAAATAGTTCTAAACTTAAAAAAAAGTTCCAAATATCGCCAACCAGTTGATCTGTCTGGTTACTGTTTAACTGCAGCTGCTCTGTAAGTGAGTGGTTGGGACCACCCTGCGGTCTGTTACATTGACACCTCTGTCTCCGTCTCTCCAGTCTTCCCCTTTTCACCTTACACTCGCATTCATACCCGCTGCAGCTGCATCACCCAACCACTTTCTCTCAGCAGGGCTCTCTCTCTCTGTCTGTATTTGTCTCCTCCAGTCCAGAAGATGGATGGAAGAGGTTCTAAAACAGGCCAACAATAGTCGCTAGCGCAAGGTGAGCTCTTGCAGCTGTGCTAACTGGCTAGCATGAACGTCGCAGTATGGCAACAGTATGCTTTTGTTCTGGCTCCCAGCCTGAAAAGGGCCTTGGGGGCGGGGGGGTTTGCATAGCACACTGGCGCTGGGTCATTTTTCTCTCAGTGTGCCAGTGCTACCCTTCTGCCCCTGTCTCGCTCTCTCCACAACTGTGTGTGTGCGCTAGCGGGAGGAAATGGGGATGATGGAATACGTGCGTGCGGCGGGCGGTTGGGGCCTGTTTTGGGCGCGTTTTCCCCGCCGCCCCATTAGAGGCTTGCTTATTGGCCTTGTGATGCCATTGTCCTGCGTGTTCAGGGGCGGCCACACTGCATAATTGGCCGATTGGCCATGCTCTGCAGCGGCGGAGGTGATTTATAATGTGGCCTGAATGGGGCTGACTTCATAACGTCACAGACTAACACTGAATAAACGCCAGAGAAACGTTAATGAAAGGATGAAACGTCCACCTAGCCCTTTGTGTCGGTGTGAAATCGGCGATCGGGACAAAGAGAGTCGCTGGAGTCCCTTCTTTCTCCCTCAGTTTCTATTTTTCTCCACTTCTACCTCTTTATTAATCTCTCTTTCGCTCCTTTTCTTCACTGTTTATCTACATAAGTCGCTCTCTTTTCTCCCTCTTTTACGCCTTGTCTCTCACTGTTTTTCCATCTCTCTCTGTCTTCGCTAACCTCTGGCCCTTTTCTCTCTCCCTTTTTCTCTCCTTTCGCCTTTGTACTGTCTTTGTTAATGCCTCTGTAGATGAAGTTGTCGGCTCTCCCTTATTCTCTCCTTCTCATTCAGTCTCCCTTGTTTTATCTTAATCTTTCAGTCTTTAGATGGGCCCTCTGAGTGCCAGATTCCCATTCGGCCAGGAAATCTTCACCTGAACGCCATTGCTTTTCCAAATTTGGTTGCCCAACTTTCAGCTTTTTCTCTATAAACATGCACATAAAGGTTTATAAAGCTTCTTATGCTAAACATGCAAATGTATTCTTAATTGTATCCTACTTCAGCTTTGCAGAGAGCATGGGAACACATTTTGCTACAGTAATTTAATGCAGCCTAGAAAATAATGGCCTGAACGCTCCAGAAACACTCAGCTGGAAAATATGCGTTTTTCCCTTTTAAAAATATGATTCTAGTTCGACATTTCACTTCGCATGATTCCACTTCATCAATCAATGGCATGTTACTTCATCATTTAATAACAGGATTCAAGCGACCGAAGTGAAATAATCCCATCAAATTAATCTTCACTTATTGGTATTAGACCTCGATTCTGATCTGTGCAGATGCCGTGAAACGGAAATAATCCAACATGTTTCTTGATGAAGTTGCCTGAACTGGCTCATTACAGCCGTGGGTCAACTGTGGGTATGTGTGTGGGCAGTTATAAAGCTAATGGCTTGCAGGGAGCAGGTTTTAATGACCTCCTAATTAAGTCTAACCCTCCCACCATTGACCAGATCATGTAGTAGAGGTTAAAGGTCATTTACATAGAGACTGGTAACCAGTGTCCACCACCGAACTAATTGAATTGGGAATACCTACATTTGCGAAATACATCCTTCCTTTTCTTTCCACAGAGTATAGCATTTTTATCAGTCCCCAATCAAAATAATGGATCTACCTTCTGTCTTTCACTCTCTGCCTTGTCCATTAGTGAGCGACATGGTGGCTGGTCTCATGGCTTGAGAGATTTTTAAATAAAATTTAGTTGGACATTTGCTGAACTGAACTTTGAAATGGAGTTCAAATGTCCTTCCTGAATTAACTGATTTAACTAATACCCAGAATGACCCAGAATACCCAGAATGACTTGTTTAATACCAAGCTTTCATAACTCAAGGTAGACACTGAATTGACAAAAAAATACAATAATAAAACAGGAAAATTTTCAAAAAATTCCTCTTTGTTCTTTTCAAAATTATTATTGCTTTTTATATTTTTTATGTTTTTGTTATTGGTTTTTTGTGTCAGTTCACTGTCTGCTTTGAGTTACATATGCTACATATTAGATGATTAACCATACATACATGCACACACACACACACCATGCACTGAAATCATTAATATGCTCTGAAAATCATTAATATATAAATATATTATTTAAGTCAGTGACATTTAAAGTGATACAAAGTAAGCCAAAATATATATGAAAATATTTCTTATGTATATAATATAATATAATATAATGTAGTGTATATATAGGCTATTTTATAATGTGACTCATCCAATCAGAATTTAGAGTCCGTTATATTGAATCAGCTGTACTGATTCAAGACTTTTGGTGTTAACTACAATAGCGTAAATCAGATGTCAGACTTAATAAGTTGTTTGAATTATTAAGGTTCTTTTGGTTTGCATCCATCAAGTACAATGCATCTATATAAAGTATTTAATTTGCTGGATTATACTCCAAAAATGTGCTCATTTAATATTTAATATATTATATAATATAATATGTGACCCTGGACCACAAAACCAGTCATAAGGGTTACAAGTCATAATTATACATCATCTTTCATAATTATACATACAGCTTTCCATTGATGTATGGTTTGTTAGGATATGACAATATTTGGCCGAGATACAACTATTTGAAAAACTGGAATGTGACGTCGCAAAAAAATCAAAATATTGAGAAAATCGCCTTTAAAGTTGTCCAAATTAAGTCCTTAGCAATGCATATTACTAATCAAAAATGAAGTTTTGATATATTTAATACAAAATATCTTCATGGAACATGATCTTTACTTAACATTTTTGGCATAAACTAAAAATTTATAATTTTGACCCATACAATGTATTGTTGGCCATTGCTACAAATACTGTATACCTGTGCGACTTAAGACTGGTTTTGTGGTCCAGGGTCACATACAATATAATATAATATAATTCATAACACTTTTAAAGTAATAATTTAAATAAACCAATTTGAATAATATAAATTATTTCTTACATATAAGACATATTGCAGTATATAAGAAAATATACGTTATCAGGAAGAAAACAAATAAAAAAAATGTAAAACACACACACACACACATACACACAAACAATTATTGCTGACTTTCTCTGTTCCCTTGGGAGAGTGTTTTTAGGGGTCTATCCTGTCTTCCCAGCCTCCACTCTTCCCGCCTGCCCCCTAATGGGAGGGTGTTAATATAGTCGCTTTTCCCCTGGTGTTAAATAGGAACAGTTTCTCTTGTGTTAACTCTCCATTTTGTAGCTGCCTGTGTGCAAGACCTCTCAGTGTTCAGTCTCTTATTCGGCACTAAACGCTCAGCTACCCCCTCCCCTTTCTCTTTTCCCCTTTCTTTTCACTCTCCCCTCTCCTTTCGTGAGGCCATCTAGATTATGTTGCTAAGGAGATTTTTTTTTCGTCCTCTCTCTTTTTGCTTTTTTTCCACTGTTTTGCATTGATTTGGTGTTAATGCATTTTCAATGCCCCTCGGTATGTGCTGGGGGAGTGGGGGGCACTGCGAGTGCAGTCTTCACACTCGCTAGAGGAATTTTACTCTGAAGGGGTCGATGGAGGGGGGGAATGCCCAAAGAGAGCCACTCAAGTGAAAAATTAGGTGATTTTTACCAAGCATGGGAGCTGGCTCACCGAGACGCACACACACACGCTCGCCCACACAAACCCAGTAGCATGGTGACCACCCACTCCTCTTGTATTTTCTATCCTCTCTTCAGAAAACACTCACAGGTGGACTTGCGAGGGTTTCCATTCTCCTCGCTCGTGCCAGTAACACTGTATGTGGAAATAGCCATCACTCTTCAGGAGACCTGTCAGCTCCTCTTGCAGGCCTGAAAATGGAAGGAAAGAAAATAACATATTAAAATAATAACAAAGATCATTAACATTTGATTCCAGGGGCGCAGTTTTCTTTGAGTGAGCAACGGTGACAGGCAGTTTTCACTGTGATTGTAAGGTGTGATAGTCTAGTGGTGTTACTGTCATATATTATGCAAGGAGACCAGAGCTTAATGTTGATATTTAAATGAATAATAAAATAATAAATACCTTATTAAATGCTAACACTTGTTGGTAGTCTTGTATTGACAAATATTTTGTAAAATGTGCACAAAAACTGCATGAATGATACAAATGACATAATCTGGATTCAAAGCGGTAGATTTCATGACAAATTTGCAGCACCAGTTGTTTTATCTACAATACATCTGCAACTTCTAATCTAGAAGGATTTTTTTTTTTTTTTTTGAAAGCTGAGAACCAACTTTGGTCAAAAATGTGAGGAGCCATGTGTTAAGTTTAATTGGGCGTGACATTTCTGCTTGATTCTGATTGGTCATTCGCATCATTCTTAGAATTCTGTGATTGACCAATCAAAATCAAGCAGATAAATCTGTGGTCAAATATTTATATACTGTATATACTGGCTACTAATCTGAATAATTGACTGATTACATGCATTGCTTTGCTAGTTTTAGGTGTAATATGCCTCTGCAGTCTTTTTCTTCTCACATAATAAAATAAACTCAGAACAATACCCACTCATTTATTTGATAAGCTGTCAAGTTGGATAATGTACAGCCATTGTCACAAAATAAACCCTTCAAAGTGTTATTATGCCGTCAGGGTTTATTTTAACGATGTACATTATCCCTTAATATGCACCTGGATGTACAAAGTCATCCCTTTATGCAATTGAATTAGGTCACTAAATTCACCTCAGTGGGATTAGCTGCCAATAAACCATTCACAAATTACATTTGCATGAAGTGAGTGCAATAACTTAAAAAGGTTGCATGATAATTTCATGAAATGTTCCAGGCATCTTTTCCGCACATATCTCTTGCTGTCCTTGTTTTTTCCCTCCATTGTCAATCACTCTGTAATTTTTGGTTGCAGTTATGGTGTGAATGGTGACCTCAATGGTTTTCTAGTTTTCCCTAATGTCACATATGATTTATGAATGTCTTCTGTTTTTTTTCCATATACGTTTCTGTCTCTATTCCTTCCTGTCTCCCACAAATACTGCAATGCTCTTCTCTGCCCAGATGCAGAGGATTCTAATCTAGCCAAGAGGGTCTGGCTGCAGCCTCGCACTTGCACTCTCAGACGTGCATTCTCAGGCTTGCATTCTCAGACACTTGCGCTTCCGCTACCATTATGCCACATTATGCCACGTACGTTTTGCGGTATGGGAGGAAAATACTATATACATATTCATTATATTAATAAATTGTATATTTAATTTGATATTTAAAAGCATCTTAATACCTTAAGCCATATTATGTTTTTCTACAGGAGGAAAACGTTTAACGAGAGACTTTGTGCATTGCGTTCATATTCTGCTGTTCTGTGGCGACGGATTTGCGGGTCTTGTCTTTTTCTTGCAGGACCCTGTATGTTATAGTATAAAATTAGTTTTAATTGTTTAATCACCACCACAGCGTCTTGTCTCCATTGGCAACACGCACCATTGGTGTCCATTGCAAGTGACGTTGCAGGTGTCGGAGAGTGCAAGTGGCAATTGCAAGTGACTTCGTAATTTAGTTTCTTTTTTCTTGTCTTCACCACCTGGCTACTGTTGTAAAATGTTGAGAGATTCAAACAAAAATTAATAAAAAATAGAACAAAATAAAAAATAAAGCCTGCAAGTGACATCGCTAGCGGAAGCGCAAGTGTCTGAGAATGCAAGCCTGAGAATGCACGTCTGAGAGTGCAAGTGCGAGGCTGCAGCCAGACCCTTCTCAATCTAGCTACCACTCTGTGGATTCTCCAACTTAATCAGCCAATCAGAGAGCAGCTAAATCAGGAACTGGCAGGAACTAGAGCTGTCGACGCCCACTCCAGCTGCAGCCACCCAAAAGTCAGAGGTCATGACATGAATCTGATTTTATATGTATGATGAGTTTCTTCTGTTGCCCCCATGTGTCCCTCCACTGCACCTGCAGAATGTCTCTTTTCTGTCTTTCTTTTACAGCTGACATTCATTGCAATGACTTTGTCTAGAGGGCCCTGATTTATGCATGTCCATCTTTAGAAGACACCAGCAATTCGGATTGCAAAAGATTAAAAGTTAAATAAATTGGACTAACTGTGAACGTGTTAAAATGCAGAAAAGAAAAGGAAAATGTACTCTATATATTTATTTTGGTTTTATATATGGGTTTAGACAAACTTTACAAAACATTTTCAAGAAAGGTTTTAGTTAAATGACTGTAAAATGTCATACTGTTTAACTATCAAGTAAAAAGTAATAACATTTTCCTTACACATTTAATGTACAATTATTATATTCAAAGATGTTTTTAAATATATTTTCAAAGTACTCTTTTTACACCAATTATAAATTAGTAATTCATAATATTTTATAGAGTCTTAGAGAGTTTACTTTGCTGTAAAAAGGTCAAATGATCTCATACAGTACTTATTGGATCTTGATACAGTCTTGAAGAACTGCAGGGGTCCTCTTTAGTATGTATGAATGAATTTTTGTGAATAATTTAATAGATAGGACAAAAAATTTGATCACTGATCCATATACTCTCCCTTCAGTGCAAAAGGTATTCAAAAAAACTCTGGAATTTAGTTTTCCACCCATTTCTCCCTTTTTTTGTGCAAATAGTGTCTGAATACTAATGTTTAGTGCATGTAAATAGCATTAAGCTTTGTTGTTTACATTGCTGAAATAGAGTAAACATATTTCAGTCTGACTCTTTCTCCTCCTCTCTTTTAACACCATGACTGCGTGTACGAGTCTGTTCATGTACTCTACTCCGACACATTTTTGATTCAGTCTTTTATGTTTATAATGAGAGTGTGTTAGAAAAATAGATTAGAGAGAGGCCCAGAGGAGCTGACAAGGCCAACATTAATTATGCAGCTTTCAAGGAGTTTGTTTACTCTATTGATTATGGATAATAACATAGTGAGAATGAGCCAGGAGAAAATGGTAAACACGATATTCACAACTCAACCCGAGACAATTGGAATTGCCTCAGAGATTCTACACAAACACACTCGCAATGGCTTTTATGATTAATTGTGTTTTACAAATGAAAATGCTGTCGAATCTGTGCAAACCGCCTCAGGGCGAAGCCACGGCACTGTGGGAAATTGACGGAAAAGCCATTAATGTTATTGACACACATAAAGACTGTCAGACTCACACCTGTTTACTGTGAATATATTCTGGCAATCATATACAAACACACTAGTATGCACTAACACCACCTGTTTTTTTGCACAGCACTCAAACGTCGATGCCTGTGAGAACAAGCTCCTTCTTTTGATGGACAGAAAAGGAGAATTAGAGACACTAGTATTCATCATCCATTTGATCCCTTGTGGGAAAACCTTAATTCTCTGGGACAGGGACTGAACAACAACAAAAAAAAAAACCCCAGCAAAACTGAGCTAATTTTTCTTTTTGTCCTTCATAGGATGGCCAATTCTTTCTTCTCCCTGGCTGGTACAAATTGGGCAACTGTGGACCTTTTTTCCTCAGAGCGAGATGTAGGATGCGGCGAGGCCGGGATCTCAATCGGGCGTTGATGTGAACAAAGTTAATCCCTCATTGGTGCCGATGTGACCCGAAAAAATCGGCTTAAAGTGGCTCCGTTAAACTGGACACAGTTCTGCCATTCAAAGGCGGCACCATTCCCCTTCTTTTTCCTCTCGTCTTCCCTCTCCCTCCTCTCTGCCACCCACACGCACCAGCAGTAGTGGAGCATTAAGACAAATACATTCATAACCCTGTTTTATTAAAGACTTGGGGCCTCTGGGTGTTGTGTAGGGGCCCTGGGGGGCTGGTGCAACAGCGGGGCGATTAGGCTAAGCCTTCCCATGAGGAACATGAACACTGCACAGCAGCCACTGGGCCCTGAGATGTCCGTTCCCCTCCCACCTCGAAACCTAATCCTCTATTTCATGCACATTAGTGCTGTGTAAACGCTCCCCCAGGCTGCCTTTACAGTGAGCTTCACTTTAGAAGAGAGATGCGCTGCTAAAGATGCTGAGAAGCAGTAATGCTCAGACATATTTTTTCACAGGCACAAGAAAGTGATGGGAAGTGTATAAAAACACCTTTAGACATGCTTTATGTAAAATTTTTTCTGTATAAAATGAACTGGTGCACTTGTGAGGAAAAATATTTAGAGATACAAGAGTCTAAAAGTGATCTGAGGCTGGTGATTTATAAATGGGCAACATAAAAATTAAATATTTCTGACTAAATAAATTAATAATATATTAATATTTCATTTAAAATAGAGCTTTAAAAACTAAAACCAACCAAATCGCTTATGTTGTGGTTTTTCTTTCCCCCAAAATGCTAGTTATCACATTGGATTAAAACTTCGCCCAAAAAACTGGATAATTTGTGAACTTTTCTGGGACATTTTTCCCAATCTTGTTACACTTGAAAGGTTGTGGTACTAGTCAAAAAGGGCTGGCCTACAAAAAACTGCTTATGAATTTCTCAATGAGGCCTTTAATCAGTCAGTTCCAAAAAGAAACAAAACCTAACTGAAAGAAAACAAGACAAAAAGACTGAATCCAAGATTTTGAGATAATATAGCAAAATTAGAGATTTACAAACAAACTTTAAAAGGCCAGCCATTTTTGACAGGGAACACCACATTAGGTAAAGGGCTTTCAGGACAGCACAAAGGTTAAACGCTAAGTGCGCTTAGGCATTACAAAATTATAATGTAGAGTATGAAAAATGGATATTCATTTTGAGATTTGCTATATGTTTAACAATGTTATTAAATTGTTTGTTTAAATTGTGTTTTTAAAGGTTAACATTGCTCTCACTGAGTGTTAGATGACAGCAAAAGTAATCAGCATGTAAAAATGTGTAATTAAATATCAGGTAATAACCTTTATGGTACTAATGTATGTATACCTAGTGTAAAGATTTACTTTAGAGGGGTCATAGGATGCTACATGCACTTTTTGAAGTTGTTTGAACTTAAATGTGTGTTGGCAGTGTGTGTACACAACCACCCTATAATGATAAAAATCCACCCAGTGTTTTCCCCTTTCTCAAATCGAGCCGATCTCAGATGCCTGTCTGTGTGCCCTCACACAGACAGGCCCCTCCCACGATAGTTTGATTGACAGTAGCGTTTCAGCACAGACTGGACTGGTGTCTTACCTTA
>NW_015539816.1:1968156-1968490 GCF_001515605.1 Sinocyclocheilus anshuiensis | reverse complement strand
CTTTCCCGGAGAAGTGTCACCTCTCTCGGCGTCTGTTCTGTGCAGTGAGCGGCAGAGAAGCAGCGCATTCAGTTGGCCACACCGCAGCCGACTTGTCAATAAATGAGTACAAAACAGCGTTTCCAAGCATCTGTCGCTTACTGATTGTTTGGAATTATAAATAAGAGCGTAGTTCTTCTGTTAATATCACATGCACTTTTTTGTTTGTTGTTTTTTTGGTTTGTTACTCAGACGCAGGCAGTGCGCTGCATGAGACAAAAGAGTAATATAGCCAAAACAACCGCATAGCCGCTCTTTAGTGTAGATGCATGTTGATTTTATCAGACGATGCCGC
>NW_015539816.1:1960585-1967861 GCF_001515605.1 Sinocyclocheilus anshuiensis | reverse complement strand
TCAGTAGAAAATATGGTTAACACCCGGTCATGCATGAAAAAAAAATACCGTCATGTACCGTGAAACCAGTATAATTTTGAAAAATACCGTGATATAAATTTTTGGTCATACGGCCTAGCACTACTGGACTGGTGTCTTACCTTAGACCCGCCCTGAGTGAGCTGTCATCAGTCCGCCATTGTTTCACCGCTGGAGCAGATGTAGACAAGAATGACTCCTAAGCGATTGAGGTGTTCTGTTGTTGGATGTAATAATGAACACAGCAGTCCTCATTTACTCCCGACATCTGAGCCGCTGAACTCGCAGTAAATTATTTGTTTCTACATAAATGCGTCTATGTTTGCGTGAATCATTCATGATCCAGCCTCATCTACAGAAGAAGTGAGTATAATGTTTTGTAATGAATCTTTGCAAATCGCCTTTCCTAATAATGTGCTAATTAGCAAGTTTCACAATGAATGCGGCTAAAGTAAACAGTCTCTCTGAGAGCAGGTCTCTCAGTTAATGAGCTCGGAAGAGGGGCGGGGTCAGCAGAGCTCATTAACATTTAAAGGAAAATGCTACAGAAACAGCTTGATCTGAAAAGAGCTGTTTTTGACAGGGTAAAAAAGGTGTTTTTACACTACCATTGAGAAATTTTAACCAAACTATGTTACAGACTTTTCATTAAGACCCTAAAGAATCATATCAACTTGTGGATAATGGGCATCCTATGACCCCTTTAAGAGAGCAACAAATGTAATCTAAATGTAAAAAAAAACAGGGGAAATGAGAATGCAAAATAAAAACAACAACAACATTGACTGAAATGCTGTAGATATATTGTGCATCTCTGAAGATTGCTTAAAAATTACATAAAAATGAAATAAAATATTAAATTGTCAAATTTCTGAAACTGTAATCATAGTGCAAAAAAATACTTCCAAGATTCATTCATGTTTTCATGATTAATGTTTTGAATATTTGTTCTCACTTTTCACTTTAACAGTCTAGTGGTTAAATTCTTCAATGCTGATTCACATTAAGGGAATGCAGAATGAGGCCTGATCTTTGATTTATTTGTGTCCATGCCTCTATATGTCTGTGTAAGAAAGGCCTGTTTCTGATCAGCGTGCTTGAAAGCAATGTGTGGGCTTGTGTGATGTGTCCCGAATCATTAACAGTTTTGGCACATATGTGTTAGGGAGCTTGGCACTCTATAGTAAGCAGTGACTGTGATTCTCAATGTATATGTCAGCATTTAAGTTTTAAATATATGTGTGTGCACTTACTGCTGTTTTGTTGTGGTCTGGAGATGCTCTTGAAGCTCAGGCTTTTGTGTTGTTGCTTTTTTTAGTGTCTGAGGGTTAGAAGAAAAAATGTTAGAATCACATTTGATGACACAAAAGGCAAACCCTTTTTCAAAGCCACTTCAGAGGTGCAAAAAACAAGAACCACAGTAAAAAGAAAAAAATACTCAGTCCACAGTTTCTCTGATTTATGCTTCTCATCACTGTGAGAAGAAACAGTGACAATCAGCACTTTGTGGTATCAGCAGCAAAACCATTGTATATACATACATACACACACTCAAAAAAGGTACAAAACTGTGACAGGGCAGTAAAGCTTCAAAAGTGGGTACACTTTAGGCACTAACAAGCCTTTTAAATGTTATTTAAACTTGAAAATGTAATTGACACTTGGAAATGCATGAATTTAACTGCATTAGAAATCCAAACAAAGTGGCCAAAAAAAAAAAAAGAAGTTATTTACAGTTAAAATTGTAAATGAAAATGCAAAAAAACTAAAAAAGTAATACGATCTTTCTTTGTACATATAAAATTTCACTATTTACTTTTTTATTGGTATCGCTGTAATCTGGGCAAAAAAAATTATTTTAAAACAAAAATGTCAAAGTCTTAATTACCTTTTTAATTTATTTATTTGATTAATTATTATTTACACTTGAAAATGTAAATGAAAATACACACTTGAAAATGTATGAATTTCAGTGCATTAGCAAACAAAATATCAACTGAGTGGAATTAATGAACGAATAAAAAAATAAATACTATATATTGTTTTTTTTAATCAAAATATTTTAAAAACACATTAATTGAAATGTTTTGTTAGAAAAGTGTGCTTGTGCTATCTTCCCATTCTATTATCTAATGCTATGGCATTCATATATATTTTAATGTCAAGATACTTCTGGAGCCACTGTATACCACAAAAGTGTCAACTGTCATTTTTATCTATATGAGTTGTTGATACTGTTATTATGCCCACAGAATTTTCATCTTGAATTCATTCACTCTGTTCAGCTGAACTGACAGTGATATGATGCCTGGCCAGCTTCCAGCTGTATGTGTGTATAGCAGCAACAGAAGAAGAATGAGAGATCAGAGAGAAAGTGAATGTGAGAGTGTTTGGCCTGAAGCAGCGTGCCATAAAGTGAGATTAGCGGTCATAATCTGCTGAAGCATGTGTGTGTGTGTGTGTGAGGTGGAGAGGTGAGTCCTGTGGCCTCTGCTCGCTCACCCAGACAAATGTCAAATCTCCATTTACCTTACACAAAACAAAAAAAAAACCTAGATCACATACAAAAGCAACATGTGAGGCTCATTGTCTGAACTGTTTTATCCCAGGGCTCAGTTCCCTTTTTTCCATGTGCTGTGAAATAAATCATACTCAAAATCCAAAAATGAATTCAATGGCAACAGTGAAGCAAAGGACTTGCTCTTATATCACAGACACCAGGCGCTTTGATATGTTTCATGACTGATTGATACCAGCAATGAATGCTGTGTGGGTTTCTACTGTCAGGGCTTCTATTATATTAAAATTAGAGGCCTGTTTATCTAATTACAAAAGTACTATACTGTAAATAAGTTCACGTCCCATTTATCTCTCCGTTCTCACACTCAGAGAGACAATAATGTGCATAAGACTCACAAGAATATAAAAAGAAAGGAGGAATCATTCTGGAAAATAGAATAACACTGCAAACGCATGCGGTCTTCCCAGACAAAATGTAGACAGTTGTGTCAAAGACATACTTTGAGACAGTTCACAACATTAAATTGCTTTAGAGTACGTGGGGGCTGGCAAAAAAGACTATAATGATGAACAGATTAGAAGGTAAAGAGCGAAAGAAAAAGGGAGAGACTCTTGACCCTGACGTGGGGGTGTTAGGAGGGTAATTAAACAGAAAGAAAAGAAGAAGAGAGACTTAGAAAAGCATTAAAGAGAGACAGGCCTACAAGTAAAGTATACAAGTCCATTAATTGTTGCCTCAAGTTTTTCCCCCCTCCACAAAACAATTAAATGCAATTAATGAGCGCTTAAATATAGTTCTATACCCCTAATAAACGTTATATTTTTATTCACTGTATTGTGAACTATTCACTAAAGGATGATCTCAAAAGACAGATGACAGTGAAGGGACTCAGTTTAGTAAGCAAGTTCATTGTGTGGCACATATTGCCCCCTATCGGTAAATATGAGGAACAAACATTGATAATGAATGAAGTAATACGTGGTAATTGGAGAAGCGTCAGTTTCTCACACAAGCTAATTGAAATATTTTTATTTTCGCTTTCCCTATCCCACTTATAGACACATATACTGAGTTTACCTGGTAGTATTTGCCCAACTTTACAAAACAGATGACACTTTTTGTTTTCTCAAATCACTGTCATACTCAACAACATTTTGTTTCAATTAATACATCTCAATAACAAATAATTATAATTTAGAACAACCTACTGCATATTAAGTAGGATAATGACAGTAATGAAAGTGGTCTATTTAATCGGCTACACATTCTTTAACACCTGTGTAATTAACACTTTACACAAAGCTGTATGTTAAGCCAGATATTGTAAGGTTTCTGTTTCATAGTGTCGGAAAGATGAGCCGTGGAGGATGTAACCTATAGAGAGGACCTGCCGCGGTCACAATGCAGCTTTTGTCGCCTCAACAATCCTCTTTCAGTTTAACCACTAATGAATGCGCATTGTATATAATATACCTTTGTTTTCGCGTAGCATCTCCAATGAACTGTCTCCAAAAATAGGACAGGCTACTGTTGAATTAGGCAGTTTGAGAGCATCATATTTTGGGGTAGAGCTACATAGCATATTATAAAACGCGATGAGTGAGAAAAACGCTTCGGCTGAGTGGAACTTCCGGTGTTCTGGAATGCAACTAAATGCCTAAAAATGCTACTTCTTTGTAGTACCTCCACACCAACCGCAAATTAATGTTTAATTGTGTTTTTAATGGCTGTTTTTTAAAGCTAGCCCTGACATGCATGGTTAAGTCTTTAGTCATAGGGATAAAATGATGGCATAATTGAGAACAGACATGAAAAACTTATGTTTGGGTATTTACAAGATTTCTGTGGGAGCTGGTGAATGTACTCTGATGTTGAATGAAGCAACTTAGAGAACATTTCAGTTTATTGTGCTGTCAAGTAGGCCTATTTACGGAAGCCCAGAATAACAAGGTAGGCTAATTGCAACTTTATATCTTACAACATGACTACCTGCATGTGAATACGCACTTCCCTACATAGTAGGTGACAGTATGTGAAAAGAGTAGACCAGTTTTTACAGCATTCACAAAACAGTAGGTGGATGACTGACCTATTACGTCCGCCGAAATTTCAGAGTGCGCATCTGATGGACACTTTACTACCCCATGAGGCCATGGGAGAGGAGTTGTGAGTGGCAACAAAGTGATGCAACTGAAGCTGATAGGTCATGTGAAAGTAACATGACAAATGTTTTTTTTCTCATTTGTAAGTTGCTTTGGATAAAAGCGTCTGCTAAATGACTAAAATATAAATGTAAATGTAGTAAGTCCAGATTATATTCACAACATTCATATGGATGCAATTAGGCCTACTTAAAAAAAAAAACAACATGCAGTTTTGAATGCAACTCACAATTGATTTGTGACCACTTTTTCCTTATAATTTTTAATCTCACAATTACCCTTTCATTTTTTACTTTGAGGCAGAAACAACTTTGTTGAAGTATTGCTGCCCTTGACTATATAAACTTTATATATTTACTTATAATTATTTTTTATTGATTATTATATGATTGTTTTTGAGAGCAGTTTTTCGATCTGTTCCCCGCTAGCCCCCAAGCATTCCCAAAAAATCTTAGCATTTCTTGTCAATTATTTTTTCAAATTAAATGGGCTATGTCATATCCACATCCAGTTCACAACTGTCATCAATTATCTCATTAGTCTCAAGCATTTTAGTAGAAACATCTGAGACAAAGTCTCATGAGCTACAAAAGGGAAACATTTTTAACAATAAGCCTTCCATGCTGTAAAATGCATGCACAACAACATTGATGTCCCTTATCTTCTTGACCAGAGAAACCCTTTGGGATTCCACCCCCTCTTTCTTTCTCTATTCTCATTACAGAGATAAGTCTATACTGTCCCGCTATCCCATGATAGCCATGCCTCTCTGGTGTCTGTCTCCTTTAGATACATTTCTGCATGCCATTTAAAACTTTACCTTTGAACAATCCCTCACGTCTCGCCTGTCACATCTGACAGGTCACTCACAGGATATCAGCGCTATTCATTAGAAAAAAGACAGCTCATTGCACTCCCTCCATCCAGTGGCCTCACAGCCGTCTGGCCGCTGTGGAGATGAGGAGACAGTGAGAGATGGTCTGGTCTGAAGTGCCAGGGATGGGTGACGTACAACAGCTACAAACAACACACCCAAGAGAGAAGATAAGAGAAGACCGCTCATTAACATGCTCTCGCTCACACACACAAATAAACACGTTGACACATTCAAGGCATGGCGATAATGTCCAAAAATGCATTACTATGCAAATTATTAATTTACACATGCACAGAAATGTAAACAACATTTTCAAAGTTCCCAATGAAAGTACATGAAAAAAATCTACATTTTCATGTTTTTGTCCTACTTCCTAGTTCCTACTTGGCCACATGCATTTCTTTAGCATATAGTCTTTATATTTTACATTCATACTTCTCAGTTTATTTTCCTTTCTCCTTTCTCACAGTCCTAAGCTCCAGTTGTCCTCCTTTTTTATTTGGTTACCTCACAATTCTTCAGAAATCCTTCGGCTGCAGTTTCATATCTATGATCTGATTGAGTCGTTTCGGCCATATGAGTTTCTCTTGTACTCTTTCCTTATTTCTCTCTCTTTCTCAGTGTTGTTGAGATGAAATGTGCTCCGAGTCTGATCCGCTTGCTGGGGGGTCTGAGTCGCTGGCTGGCCTGGACTAGAGTAACTGACTCCAGTCTGTGATATCCCACTGATTTATGATCAGTACTTCCTGCCCTGAGCTTAACCTGCAACATTATGACCAAACAAGCAAAAATGTTGCCAGAACACCTTCTGAATATACACAAAGGATTGAGTTCCCTCAATAACAAAACTTCAACCAATTTGAATTTGGTCATTCACTTTGCAAAAATGTTAGATTTCTTACTTAAATTATCAGCTAGCAGAGCAGTTTATCAGTAGTTGCTCATTTTTTATTGTAACATATGGTTAAAATATTACACTGATATTACATTATTTAATATTTCCTAAATTAATATTTAATATAATGAAGTTTGAGGTCAGTAAGATTTTTTAAAGAAATTAAGATATCACAAAATATACACATTTAAAATAAATGCTAATAATATTAATGTGTCTAATGTGTAAGTTTTATTACAAAGTAACTTTAATAGCAGTGTTGTTGTTAACTAAAACAAAACAAAAAAATGTTTTTGTTAATTAAAATAAAGCTGCAAGATGGACGCAAGCTAGATGGAAAAACTTATTTGAAGAAAGTTACCTTAAAGGGTTAGTTCAGATATAAGCCAAGAGGAGACTGGTTTTCCTTTGCTAAAGTAAGGAAACTTTGCTTCCTTTGATCCTGTAAACAAACTTTGGTTTTCACGAGACTCACCGCGCATGCGCAGCGCTGACCTCATACGTCATGCTCTTGGAACTGCTTCTGTGTACAACAGTGAGCGCAAGCTACATTAACCACTTACTGTGCGCCCCTGTTTTTGAGCATTCAGAACATGGATCTTGAGTGTTTTAGCTGTCAAATGATATATAGTTTATGATAGTTGATTGAATATTGTTTTAAAACAAAGACAATTAAAAGCACAGACACGCCTAAACACGCACTTCCGGCCCGCCCGTGGGGTGCGGGTTAATTAAAGTGATTATTACGTTTTGAATATGGATATTTTTCTTACAAAAACGCATCGATTCACTACAGAAGGCCT
>NW_015539816.1:1953602-1960513 GCF_001515605.1 Sinocyclocheilus anshuiensis | reverse complement strand
GAAAGATCAAAGACAATTTTTAATATAACTCCGACTGGATTCGTCTGAAAGAAGAAAGTCATATACACCTAGGAGACCTCAGGGTGAATAAAACGCAGCCTAATTTTCATTTTTGAGTGAACTAACCCTTTAAATTGAATAAAGATTAATTTGAAGTACTAACATTAATAAAACTAAAACATAAATAAAGCTAAAGAGAAATATAAAGAAAACCAAAAACTGTTTATATTATACTATATGTTATAATACCAACTGTTTATGTTATACCATAACAAAACAGATAAAAATAACATCAATAAAATAAAATATTTCAAAATATTACAAAAATTGTTATATATATATATATATATATATATATATTTGTTACCTTTATTTCATTTATATTTTTTACTCTTTTCCTTCTTCCACACTCTGCTTTACATATATATTTAGATACATTTTGAATAGAGATGCACACACACACACACACACACACACACACACACACAACACAACACAACACAACACAACCTCACACCCAAACGTCACATAATCACATATAAAACCTTTTTGTTGGTGTTGTCATTCTGTATTTGTGGTGTTTCAATTATAGATTTTGTCCTATTATGTCCTGAGTCCTGACATGTCTTTAAAAAAGTACAAAAAAGTATAATAATATATAAAAAATACGAAAGCACTTGTTTCATATTCCAAAATAATATATTCTGGATAAAGATTATTCGCTTTTTCATAGTATAAATTGTCTTGAGCCATTTGTTATTTAGAACTGCATAATGGATCTGTCATTCATTTTTCCTAAAATTTCTAATTATGTTGTTTTGCATTAGTATTATTCATTTCAGATTACATACGCCTTCATTCACTTATCTAAGTCATCCTCATTTTTGCATTCTCCCTTTATCTCTCTCTTTTCTAGTTGGTCTGTCAGTTATCTCTGACAGTGTTGAGTCTCATGGTCACCATCTATCGTGATACTCCATAAACTAACCTTACCTCGCCCCTTCAGGGTCAGAGGTCAAGACAGCATAAACACAGAGACAGGCCGACTGGCCCATCAGTCATACGGCATCCCATGACAGCTGAGCTGGAACACCCATCACTCCACATCCTGCTGGTCAGAACTGCATATGACACACTTCATGATGGAAGCATCTCGATTCCCCACAGCCTCTAAAGAATCTAGAAGTGGTGGAACCGCCCAGCATGATTGGAAAAGGCTGAGTTAACGGCCATACTCGTATCCCTCAGAGAGATGCGTAAGCTCTGCGATTCATTTGGAAGCAGCCTGTTCCGTGTTCAGCATTCCAAACACAGTGTTTTTATGAATGTGCTGGCAGTCCACTGTCCTGGCTCAGAGACAGAGGGGGCTGGAGAGTCTGCTAAAGTCATTGTTTATAACTGACAAGCACTGAGATGTTTTATCATTACACAAGAGAGACATAAGGAGAAAGCAAAGCTAAACCCCAATACTATGACCTCCCTACACTTAAAAATAAAGGTGCTTCACGATGCCATAGAAGAACCTTTTTGTCTAAATGGTTCCATAAAGAACCTTTAACATCTGAAGAACCTTTCTGTTTCACAAAAGGTTCTTTGTGGCAAAAGAAGGTTCTTCAGATTCTAAAAAGGTAAGAAAGAGATGGTTCTTTAAAGAACCTTTGACTGAATGGTTCTTTGTGGAACCAAAAATGGTTCTTCTATGGCATCGCTTGAAGAACCTTTTGAAGCACCTTTATTTTTAAGAGTGTACACCAGATAGAATGCAGGATATACACAGGATACAGACAAACACATTTAGGTTTTGTTACATTAGTGAGGATATTTCACAGATGCCATTTGCTAAACCGTAAACCTCTAATGCAAACCTGTTGATCTCAGTAGATTTAAAACATTACTCAACATTACAATCAATATAAAGTTAATATATTTTAAATATCAAACTGAAACTTCATTACAAATGTGCAATTACAAATATATTTAAATACATGATATATAAGTTTAATAGAAATAACATTGAAGTATAGTTTAGTTTACCATTAACCATATTTTAAAGACAATAAAATGTTACATTTATATAAAGATTTAATTAAGTACTAGTTGGGTGGATCAAAAAAGCACTCTTTTAATTTCAGCTAATTGCATTTAATATACATTTAAGCTATAATATATATTTTTAATGACTAACATGCATTTAAGTGTCTGAAAACATCACACAAGTATATGCTTTTAATGCATATTTTTAACATCACTTTTTAAAAGTATGCTAAAGTGTACTTTTTCTCAAGAGAACAGTCAGTTGTAAACACACTTCCCTATAATAGTGATCACATTTTCAAATAATTGTCCCTTTACAAGAAGAAAAACAAAACAATCCTGTACAGTCAGATTTAAGTTTAAAATGCCTTTTAAATTAAAAAATTCAAATTCCTGAATTACAATTTGGGTAGCAAACAGAACGCATAATTGCAATTCAAATTTGAATGTAAGGAAGCAGAATTAAATAGAATTTTGAACTGTAAACAAGCGAAATTTGCAAAGACAAACTTAGAATTTTGGCTTGACAAAGCCTGTATGGAGTTTTCTTTTTTTTTTTTTTTTTGTCAGGAGATTTTGATTTAGCTAACTTCTGGGGATATTTTTCAGCAAATTTCTCTAAAAGAAAACAAGGAGATGATAAAACATGTTCCTTGTATACACAAGTTACCTGCCACAAATTCATGAAGGTCCATAAATGTATTGACACATAAGATCAGCCAAAACTGTGGCTATATGTGAGTGTGTGCACAAACACACACAGCTCAAACATAATGGTCATAAATCCCAGTGACAATTGTTTTGAGTGACTTGTAATCAGGTACAAATGCTTGCCGTTTCACCCACAAATTGCCTGCTTGTCTCTGCAATTTACTTCAAATTAAGCTCATAGTATTTTTAAGTGAACTCTTATCGCCTTGCTCTAGATGTTCTCAGGCTCTAATTGGCTAATGGGTATTTTACCCAGAGTTCACCTCTCATCCTGTAGAAGCAGGCTTATGTTCAATTACACCCATGTGGGACAACTCGGCAACAGCCCAGAGAGGTCACGGGGGTCATTACCCTGACAACCCAAGATTAATGGGGTGTTTACCTCAGTTGGTGAATGACTAGTGTGCAGATCTGTCAGCACAGAATCATACATACACAACACTCACTCTCTCTGTATCTCGCTCACACTGATACTAAACACTTTAACAGAGGTGTCAGCTTGACAGTATTCCTCTGGAACAAGCAGATACGGGAAATCTTTGAGCAAACAATGATGACATATGAACTAACACAAGGATACACACAAGATTCACACTCACACATCCTCTCAACAGTATATTTTAAGATGCAAGTAAGTATTTTGGGTAACACTTTAGTTTAGGGACCAATTCAAACTATTAACTAGTTGCTTATTAGCATGCATATTACTAGCATATTGGCTGTTTAATTATAAAGCACATATTAATGCTTTATTCTGCATGACCATATTTTAGATCCCTTTAATCCTACCTCAAACTTAAAAGAACACTCCACTATTTTTTGAAAATAGGCTCATTTTCCAACTCCCCTAGAGTTAAACTGTTGAGTTTTACCGTTTTCGAATCCATTCAGCCGATCTCCGGGTTTGGCGGTAGCACATTTAGCTGCAGCTTAGCATAGATCATTGAATCTGATTAGACCGTTAGCATCTCGCTCAAAAATGACCAAAGAGTTTCGATATTTTTCCTATTTAAAACTTGACTCTTCTGTAGTTACATCGTGTACTAAGACTGACGGAAAATGAAAAGTTGCGATTTTCTAGGCAGATATGGCTATAACTATACTCTCATTCTGGCGTAATAATCAAGGAACTTTGCTGCAGTACCATGGGTGCAGCAGGCGCAATGATGTTACACAGCGCCTGAAAATAGTCCCCAGCTAGGTAATATCTAAACTCTTTGGTCATTTTTGAGCGAGATGCTAACGGTCTAATCAGATTGATCTATGCTAAGCTGCAGCTAAAAGTGCTACGGCCAGACCCGGAGATCGGCTGAATGGATTCGAAAACGGTAAAACTCAACTGTTTAACTCTAGGGGAGTTGGAAAATTTTCAAAAATAGTGGCGTGTTCCTTTAAAAACTAACTTTTAATAAGCAGAAAATTGGGAGTTTATTGAGGAAAAAGTCAAACTCAATAGTTATTTAATAGTGAGAATTGGTCCCCAAACTAAAGTGTGACCATATTTTGGTTCTGCTTTTCAGTAAAAATATCGGTAAAACTTTACTTAAAGCATTTATGTATAATGTATTACAAAGATATTTATAATGTACATTTTAATGCAATACATGTATATCTTTTCATGAATAATTGTAACCAAAATTAAAATGCATTTTAACATTTGAAAGTTTGTCATGCTTTAATGCGTTATACTAAAGTGTAACAATGAACTAGGTTTTACAGTTTTACTGAAGTTTTACTGAATAGATCAGTTTTAGAACTAACAATTATTTATTAAATCCAATACATTATAAGGTGCATTAAGGCATAATTAATCAATTAAAACTACTTTTATAGTGCATTATAAAGGGTTAAATATCTAAACATCCCTAAGCTACAGTAGATACATTTACTTCAGAAACTGCATAAAGATATATTTTCAGATAATAACTTAAATTTGATTTAATTGTTATTTAATTGACAAACATTTAAAATCTAAACCTTTATAATGTGATGTAATTCATCATTCATTTTATGTTTATTTTTATTATTTTAAGTAATTAAAATGTATTTAATGAAAATCATTTAAAATAAAACAGAAATTAAAATGTAAATTAAAATTATTTAAAGTTTTAAAGTAAGACAAATTGGCATTTAGTTCACCCAAAAATTAAAATTCTGTCATTAAATACTCACCCTCATGTTGTTCCAAACCCGTAAGATCGTTCATCTTCGGAACACAAATTAAGATATTTTTGATGCATTCTGAGAGCTCTCTGACCCTCCCATAGACAGCAAGGGTACTACCACGATCAATGTACAGAAAAGTTGCAAGGAAAAATAATCCATGTGACATCAGGGGTTCAACCGTAATATTACGAAGTAGATATTTCTTTTGCACACAAAAAGTTTTCTCGTAGCTTCGTAATATTATGGTTGAACCCCTGATGTCACATGGATTATTTTACCGATCTCCTTGCTACGTTTCTGGACGTTGATCGTGGTAGTACCCTTGCTGTCTATGGGAGGGTCAGAGAGCTCTCAGAATGCATCAAAAATATCTTAATTTGTGTTCCGAAGATGAACGATCTTACGGGTTTGGAACGACATGAGGGTGAGTAATTAATAACAGAATTTTCAAAATTTTCATTTTTGGGTGAACTATCCCTTTAATCATTTATTTTGGATTAAGGATGTTTTGATATTTTTTGATATATTCTCGCTTTTAATTAACTATTAACTACGATTTTTGCCTCAAACTCCTAATTACTGCTTAGTAAGGTAGTAAGTTTAGGGATGTAGAATATGGTCATGCAGAATATGTGCTTTGTAAGTACTAATAAACAGCCAATATGCTAGTAATATGCATGCTAATAAGCAACCAATTAATACTGAGAATTGGTCCCATACTAAAAAAAAAGACTTTAAACTTTTACAAACTGTAAATAAACACATGGAAAAAAATGTCTTCACTTCTTACGTGTCCACTGTTTATTTGCTTATGTGATGCTTGTTTACTGTAGAAGTGATCTGTTTGTATAGGTGGTAGGGAAGTAGTAACGTGTTGTTATGTCTCCTTTCTCTGTCTGTAACAACGTTGACCCCTCATCTTGAGTGATGACTTTATGTGACGCCCCCTCCCTCACTCTTAGGGTGTTTTCACACTTGGTCCTTTTCAGGGGTCTGAGCGCAGTTCGCGTGATTTTTGGCCCATATGTGAACACTCCAAACCAGGGGTGTCCAAACTCAGTCCTGGAGGGCCGGTGTCCTGAAGAGTTTAGCTCCAACCCCAATTAAACACACCTGAACCAGCTAATCAAGCTCTTACTAGGCATACTAGAAACTTAAAGGCAGGTGTGTTGAGGCAAGTTGGAGCTAAACTCTGCAGGACACCGGCCCTCCAGGACCGAGTTTGGGCACCCCTGCTCCAAACGATCTGACCCCTCAGTAGCGAACCAAACCGAAACCATCTCGGGAGGTGGTCCGAGTAGGCTACGGTTCACCATCTCGGGAGGTGGTCTGAGCACGGTTCGCTTTCGGCTAAAGGTACGGTTCGCTAAAAACGTGCATTGTGAACACAAATCGGCCCGGGCTCACTTGAATTTTCCATTTATGAATTCAGATGTAGTTTGGCCATCAGTTGTTTCTGTACAAATCAGCTGTTTATAGTGCCTGCTTCTTCTGGCAGATCTCTACAAATTGTTTGCTCACAACGTACACTCGTTTATTTTAATTTCAACTGCTTCCAAACTGTGTAAGAGAGATACGGCTGTGCGCCTTGCCAGTTTAAACTTTTTGATATACCCTAGGCTACGAGTGCCCATCCCAGCGGGGGCTAAACTACACTCTCTTTAGCGTTTATTGTTTCAATTGTCAAAAACACCCATGGTTCACATAAACACAATTGGTTTTGTCTCAATCGAATGTAAACATCTGGGAAAGAAATCGCAAGTGTATCAACTGATCTGTGCAGTATGTAGTTCTAGTATTTTAGTCATGTGTCTTGTTTCCCATTGGTTTGTTCTTGTCATGTGACCCTCTTGTTTCCTATAGGTAGCCATCATGTTGCCATTGTCTGTCGTCGTGTATTGATGTTGTAACCCGCTGTCGGTGAGTCTAGTCTGTTCTAGTCAAGTCTGTTCATGCCTCGTCAAGTCAAGTCAAGTCTGTGTATCTTGTTTGGATTATGT
>NW_015539816.1:1937754-1953303 GCF_001515605.1 Sinocyclocheilus anshuiensis | reverse complement strand
CCGTTGGTCGGCCCCCTGGAGTCGGTGGACATTCCTCCTCCATGGCTCCTCCCTCCGTCGGCTCCACCATGGGCCGCTATTATGGCTGTGGCCTGGGCCCCACCATGGCTCCCTGCTCTGCCTGCCCTGCCATGGCTCCCTGTTCTGCCTGCCCCGCCATGGCCGCCCGTTCTGCCTGCTCCGCCATGGCCCCCCGCTCTGCCTGTCTAGTCAAGTCTGTTCATGTCAAGTCTCCAAAGTCAATTATTGTTTGGATGTTTGGATCACTTGTAAATAAACTGCACTTGGGTTCTCACTTCAACTCGCCTTCAGTGGATTGATTCGTTACAATTATTCATACGATTAATAATATGCCTTTTATTTTTTTTCATTTGATTAGTACATTTCTTACTTAAATGCATTTAAGGATACCTGTACTGTACCTGAAAATTTTAAAGCAGTTTATTATGTTTTCTTTTATTTTATTTGTCCAATTACATTTTTTTCTATCTCAATGTCAGCATGCCTTTTCCGCTGGTCCTTAAAAAGTCTTACATTTAATTGTATCAAACTTAAGGCCATAAAAAGTACAATGGGGACGGAAGACAATTGCCATATAGCTTAATGTGATGATTAAAATGAAAAAGGCTATGATTTCATTGGATAAATATGAGCGCCGCATGTTTCAAAATCTATCTTTATGCAGTTCTGAAAGTGCACCTGCTGGCAGAGAATGAATTTGCATTTTTTAACAGCCTTCTGCTGGTTTAAAATAATAATTGATATTAAACCAGCCATTAAACCATTATTATAATAATTGATAAATTTGATTTTTGACTCTTTTCTTAAAAATGGTTTGACATTTGAAAGGCTGAAATTTAAAATTTTATTTCATTTGATTATTTTTTATATTTTTTTGTGAAAACCTGTAAATCATGCTTTTTACAGTCATTTTACAGTTTATGTTACCATTGACATTGCCCCACCCCACTCATATGGCATACATTTTTTATCTGTGCAGGTTTTAAAAACATTCTTAAAAAGTCTTAAATTTGAGCTTCAAAATCCTGCAGAAACCCTGTGCGCTATAAAATAAACACGATGACATAAACAAGGAAAACAATTCAAAATAAATATTACAAAGGTCTACGAAACTTATATTTTTGTGCAAAAGATAAATATATTCCAGTTTTGGAGGCCATAATGTCAGCCTTCAAACACTGAACTGGACTAGATCCAAAAAGCAACAGTCTGAACACAAAGAGGTCTGAGACACCATTACTGCTTAAGTGGACCAAAAAAGGATCCGAGTCCTCTTTCAGGAACAGGGACAGTGTGAACATAAAGAAAACTGGGTCCTTTTTCACTTGGTCCACCTCTTGGTCCACTTAAAGGGGTCTGGGTTCGGTTCTTTTAAAAAAGACTCAAGTGTGAAAACACCCAGTCATTTTCATTAGTATTACCGCTGCGTCTGTGTTGCTGCATTGCTTGGCAACCGTTTTGTTACATTGTTTTGCCCAAGAATTATATATATATATATATATTTTTTTTTTTTATGGAATACCCGTTTTATAAAAGCAAGCCCTGTGAAGCTGTGGTTTAACTGTAAAGTACATGGCTTCACGGGACATATTGCTTTATAAACAGAACCGGCTCAAAAGAGTCCTTTATTTAATTACAGATTCATATTGAATGTTATACAGCATTTGTATTAGCCTAGAATCTTTCTTTCCTGTGCAATTTAAACGAGTAAAGGGCCATGGAGCAGAAATCAGTTAAGTCAATGGCCATTAATAAATATATAATGAATATATGGTATATCTCACATTTTTGTTTCTAAAATATTTTTTTGCAGCCTACCATAAGGACCTGTCCAAACTATACCCACATGAAAAAAGAATGATAGAACCTGAAGAAAAGTGAGTTCTGCTGAAAATTCAAGTGCATTAGAGATAAGTAAATTTATAAAACAATTCACTTTGGTCAAACAAATTTCAGTGTAACTTACTAAATTAAATATGGATAAATGTCTATAGATGATAATTCTGTCATCTTTACTCACATATTGTTTCAAACCTATATTACTTGCTTGTTTTCCATGGAACACAAAAGGTGGACTTTGGAAGAATGTTCCAGTTTGTTCTTTCCATGTAATGGCATTCAATAAAGCCCATAATTTTCAAGCTTTAAAAGGTATGACAAATCATCATACAGTTAGTCCATATGACTCATGCACTATATTCCAAGCCTTCTGAAAAAAATATGGTAGCCTTGGGTGAGAAAAGCCTAAGCTTCTTTATCTGTTTGGGTGCTTCTCAGTTTCTTATTATTTGCACATTCTTGTTTCCTTTCCTTGCAACCTAGCTCCTCCCTCTTAGGAGGCAAAAAAGGAAACAGAGTAATTGTATTTTTATATTAAAATATTCTCGCTCACTCAAGTGTAATTTGAAAATGTAGTCTCTGCGCAGGTACTTGAGTGCGCTTTACAGATCTGCTGTCATGTTCAGAGCTTGAAAATGATTAAATCCCATGTTATGGAAAAGACTGATAAAGACACAAGTATGTTGCCAGAAAACTTGATATACACAGCACAAGTCATATCGGATCTTTATGTGTTACTTTTTCTTAAAGCTTGAAGCAGATCACTGTTTACTGCCATTATATGGACGAGCACGAGCAAGACTGACAAAAATATAATTTTGGGGTGAATTATCCCTTACAGATTGAACTCAGAGAGTGTCTAGAGCTATATGTTTTTTGGTCCCAATTGTCTCAATGCAATTCTTTCTCCATCTCTTTCCCATGAGTTCAACCCATTTTCTGTTTAATTAAATTATGTATTGGTATGTGTGAGACTAGTAAATGATTTTTCTTTTATATTAACCCCAGCAAGTGTCTAAGTAAAGGATTATTCTTTATTTAGACACTTGCAAGGGTTAACATAAAAGACCGAAAAAATCATTTACTAGTTTCACACATACCTAAGTATAAAGAATGTACATCCTGGATAACACATTCAGCCGGTCACCCTGTTAGGGTTTATTTTGTGATAACACCATCTGAATGGACATTATTTATTACTTGTTACAAGGCAAGTAGCCATGTAAGTAAATAATTGCTGTGTATTAATATGGTATATTCTTCTCTTTCTTAGGTCGTGAGTCCATATGGGGTCAATAATACACAACTGTGCAGCCAAACCTGGTCTGTAACCTACTGGCCGATTTTACATTCTTCGATGGACTTCATGCTGACAACTGCTGGAATGGACGCAGCATCATGCACACATTTTTGAAAACGAGGACATTTACAGAGAACAAGTGCAAAATACTCGGCAGGCCTTCATCTGCCCATATGAGGTGACTCCATGTAGAATAAAACAGCTTGCTTTAGGCCACTGATTTGAATTTGACTGCAGTCTTCATCTAATGTAGTGAATATCATTTTAAACATTCTTAAAAGTACTTCTGTTTATTTTTTGTAAATACATTTTGTGTTATGTTTAAGACCTTTTAAATGAAAGCAACCTAATTATTTTAAAATGTTAAGTAATTTTTTAAAATTAAGATTGTCAGTGGGATCTGTTATGATGAACAGTATAGAATACAAAAATCTACTTTTGCTCATGTGGCAGATGTGTTTGAAACATTTTAGGGATGTAGGCCGTATGATGCTGTGTATTTAAATGTGCACTACTAAGCCATGTTTATTTGCTTTGCTGACCAAACAAACAACATGTAAATGTAGTGTACACACACACACACACACACACACACACACACACACATATATATATATATATATATATTTATTTATTTTAATGTAATTAAAATAAATAATTGTATAAATGTACTGTTAATTTCTTTAGAGATAAAACATTTTTACAGTGGAGCAAGTTACTTGGTGCTCTTTTTATACATAAATTATCGAATGAAAACCATTAGTGATTTTTTTACCACTGCATTGCAGTACTTTATCTCCAATATTTTTTTGAAAAATTGTAGTTGATTGTTGGGAATTATTTTATGTCACAGGTAAACATGTTCTTATACATGTTATGGTTTATATACTCTTTCAAATATGATGTAAGTGCTTTAATAAAGTCTGTATCATAGAATAGTAACTTATTCTGTTTTTTTATTTTGTAGAAGTTTATTGCACAACTTTTGTTAAATGTAATAACCTACTTTAGTAAAACTGTGGTTACTACAGTCATGGTTACTACAGTTTTACTCTAGTACTATTACTGCAATATTACTATAGTAGAACCATGGTATCAAAACCATGGTATGCACCAAAAAACCATGGTTACTACAGTTTTACTGTAGTATTACTACAATATTACTATAGAAGAACCATGGTATCAAAACCATGCACCAAAAAACCATGGTTACTACAGTCATGGTTACTACAGTTTTACTGTAGTATTACTAAAATATTACTATAGAAGAACCATGGTATCAAAACCATGGTTTTTAAAACCATGCTATGCACCAAAAAACCATGGTTACTACAGTCATGGTTACTACAGTTTTACTATAGTAAAACCATGGTTAATTTTCGTAAGGGTGCTCAGCACTTACTGTTTTTATTAAGTATTTCACCATAAGACTTCACAGAACACAGTTACACTGAAGCTGTCAGAAGCAATTTATTACTTCATACTGCAGTTTCCAATACTAAACTTTAACATTTGCAATGTAATGTTAGCCATTCATCCTGTAATATCAGATTTATGGTCTCACAATAGTGCTAATTTAGGGTAAACTAACCAGTTACAACCAGTTTGGCTCTGTGGGGTTGCTTTAATGGATATTTAATGGTTGGTTTGTGTTTTCACTCAAGGAAAACATGCAGATAAGTTCAGTTAGGCAGTGAATGCTTATTTGATTCATCGTGTGCAATGTCCCTGTAAATGCAGGTTATGGCTAAATGTCAGTTTTTCATAGTAAAAGTTCATTTACGCAGTATATCTGATTAGACAATCGAGTTATTACTTTATTAAACTTTCACATGCACAGTGCCTTTTTTGTCAACGTTGGATGTTTTTTCTCCAACTCTGCACACATTTCCACTATTCCTTTCTTGCAGGCATTTTTAGGCCGTTTCGTTTGCATAATGGACGTTGGAGAATGTTTATACATGTGGTCCTGCTGAAACACAGAATGAGAGACAGACAGGCTGAAAGGCAAACAGCAGACGGACATGGAAAGACAGCATGGGACGGCGTAAAAGAGAGAAATGAAAGGGGTTGGAGAGAGGTGAAGTGGTCGACTGATGGGAAGAGAAAGGTGGAGTGTGTTTTAACAGGCTCCAGATGGCAAGGTCTAAGCAGTTCAGTGTTGTGAATGATGGCTCTCCAGTGACAGAACTGACCAGCGCCTGAGTCATAACCCATATCAGGGGCCCAATGAGACTCACTGTCGACAAAACACACATTTACACATGCCGATAAATGTAACCAAATCAACGTCAACACACTGTTAAACAGTATCTTTCATTTGAAATTTGATATTCAGAATAACAACCCAGTGGTGTGCTATTGCTTTTATAAAAAACAAGAAGTTTAAGGAACAGTTCAGCCAAAAATTGATATTCTGTTCAAATGAAATGAAACTGATACAAACAAAAAGGGTTCGTTCACACAGAATGTGTTTTTGCATTCCAATGGACATGTTTGGCGATTGCACTCATGCCTTGCGTCTTTTGCAGCATTTTTTTTTTTTTGCATTTTGCATTTCACAGCATTAATTAAAAGTTAAAATAAGGTTAAACTTTTAAGATACATGTCTCTATTTTTTTTTGTTGTTTTTTTTAAAATCCATGATGTAAAAACAAGTTAAGGCTCGACAGCAAAAAAAAAAAAAAAAAGCTTGATGTGTATTTATACGTATTGATCACAATTGGATCTTGACCAATCAAAAAGGAGGGCAGGAACTGACTGATGTATAATGTGATTTTTTCTTATGATTATGATGTTTGATTCTTTTTCACTGTCTATGATTCCTTGGGATGAGTCAAAGAGACTTTAGCTGAAATAAAAAATCCATTCAGTTTTTACCCATTTACAGCTCTTCCTTCAGCTGTCATTGAAGCATTTGGATGAGGGAGAAGATTCGTACTCTCATTAGAGAGGATTACAGCAAAAGTCTGTGTTAGTCTGTGTCTCATTTAAAAGCCTTGAATAAATCTCTGTCCATACTGAGATAAGGAACCCGCTTTCCCTCACTCTCTCACACACACATACACACACTGACTATCACTGTCATGCAAATTAGATTATGCAAGTTTTCCAGAAGCACAGATGACACTGCTTAATTCAGACAAATCAGAATATTATGAATATATCTGGATGTGTTTGTGTTGGGCTGGAGTGTGTATGTGTGTGTGGATGCAAGTGATATCAAAGTAAATTGTTGTAAACATTTATTTGGGGAATGCATGGCATTTTTCATGGGTAAAAAAAAAAAAGGATCTTCTAAGCCAGGTCATCCCTTATCAGGAGGGTCTGTTTTCAAGCATGCAAGAACCAAGGGGTCAGAGTTTGGCTGCTTAATATGGTCTAGTTAGACCCTGCTGGTAGAAGCCATTACTACGAAATTATGGGGCAACTTCCTCTATTGACAGCCATTCAAAAGTTACGGAAGAGTAAAAATATGTACAATTTTAAAAGTTTCAAATAACAAATAGTCATGTTGCAAGTTCTAAAGTCTCTTTGTGAAACTGTCACAATTTTGAGATTCCTAATTTCCACAAATGGAAGATGTAAATTTGCGATTGCGAGATTTGTCACATTTTGACATAAAATCACGTTGTGAGATATAAAATCACAACAGAGATAGTCACATTGTGAGATTTTAAAGTCACAATTGCGAGATATAAAGTCACATTCTGAGTTGTAAAGTCACAATTACAAGAAAGAAAGTCATAATTGTGAGATTTTAAATCACAAGTAATCTACCGTTTGGAATCAGAACGATTTTGAATCTTTTTTAAAGAAGTCTTTTATGCTCATCAAAGTTGTGTTTATTTGATCCAAAAAAAAACACAGAAAAAAACAGTAATATTATGACATATTATTGCAATTTAAAATAATGATTTACTATTTTAATATACTTTAAATCATAATTTATTCCTGTGATGCAAAGCTGAATTTTCCAGCATCATTACTCCAGTCTTCAGTGTCACATGATCCTTCAGAAATCATTCTAATATGCTGATATATTATCAATATTGGAAACAGTTTTTGCGGCTTAATATTTTTTTTTGTGTGTGTTTTTGGTATTTTTTGATACTTTTTAGGATTCTTTGATTAATAAAAGCATTTATTTAAAAAAAGAAATATTTTGTAATAATATACACTACCGTGTTTGGGGTCGGTAATTTTTATTTTTTATTTTTTAAGTAATGCTGCTGAAAATTCAGCTTTGCATCACATAAATAAATGTTATTTTACAGTATAATAAAATAGAAAACCGTTATTTTAAATGGTAACAATATTTCACAATATATTTTTTCTGTATTTTTGGTCAAATAAATGCAACCTCGATGATCAGAAGAAACGTTTTAAAAAAACATAAAAAATCTTACTGATCCCAAACTTTTGAACGGCAGTGTATGTGTGAGATAAATTCACAATGACCAGATAAAAAAAACAGCATGGCAGCTCGCGTTTTTTTTTTTTTTTTTTTAAACACTGATGCAAAGGCAAGCTTGCATCCTTTTGTATGGAGAGATTTCTATGAGGTAGACTTCCATTTCACTTGTTTTCACAGCTAGCATCCTTTGTAATCTTTTTTTTTTTGCAATCTGAAAGTCTCAGCCACACATACAGACATTCAAGGTGAAAAGCACTAAGTAAAAATAGCGGCGTCTTTTCATAATCTTTTCATTTCTAGTCTTGGTCTGTCTCTCTGATTTCTCTGTCTGTCTGTGTCTTTCTCTTTATTTCCAGACCTCAGCTGTAGATTACTAATGGCACCACAGTACCTCACAACTACAGGAGGCTTCCAGCATTCACAGAGAAGAGAGAGACCAGAAAAAATGAAGCTGGCATTTTTAGGATAACTGCGATTTCTGAACTTAAAAGCCTTATGAAAGATCAAAACTGAAAGATAACCATAACCGTAAGAGAACGGCACAGAAACTCTGGTTGAAAGAACTATAAAAATAAGAATTATAGACTACATTTTTGAGGAAAAAGCATATGAATTATTGAGGAATTATAGGAGTACAAAAATGGCATTACATTAGACTAAGTGAGTGAGTGAATGAATAAATGAACATAGTGCTTATAACCTGTCCTTTTGGGATACACAATATGCGTTTCCCACATAAACAAGACTAATAGCTGTCAACAGTTTACTTCAAGAGATCTTTGTGTAACTATTAGAACAACATGCAGCGCAGAAGAGGAAATTTGAGTCTGTATAATAAGCCTCCAGATGTGTGTGGGTGTGTGCATACACATTGGTAGAATGACAAATATTAGTTTAACAAAACAGCGTGAGGGTCTTGGAAATTGATAAACACCAACTGGAAATGAGACAGAGAGTAATGAAGGAGGAAAAACATGAAGGACAGAAGAAAGATGAGACCATTTTGTACAGGTTGTCTTTAGGCAAAATGAGTATTGTTAGTCTCAATGCTTCAGAATTCACAGAATAACTAGTCTTTTTCCATACTTGTACATTCACAATCTCCAACACTGTATGTAAACACATGCAAACACACTGTTTCATTATTCATAGAAGCAGATTCTGGCCTGCCAAGCGTAAATTGTTAGACACGAGAGCAGGCTGTGACATTACCTGCCTGATGTCATTTTCTACATTAGGCTCACAAATGACATTCCAAGCTACACAACAATGAACATTAATAAAGAAATGTTACTGAAAGGGACAGTTCACCCCCAAATATTTACTCTCTCTCTCTCTCTCTCTCTCTCTTTATATATGTATACACACACACACACACACACACACACACACATAGACATACATAGACATACGCATAAATAAAAGTAAATAAGTAAAATAAATAAAGTATGATGTACATTTCCTCCTTGTGCTGGTTACATTGACTGGAGTTATTTATGGTATTATGGAATAGAAAGTGACGTCCATCAGCTCTTCCATGTGAATGAAGAACATTTTTAGATTCGACTGTATCTACACTGCTGACGTGAGCTCTTCTGCCTGAGGCTCCTGATAGTTTCTCCATGTCTCTTCTATTTTTTTCTCTCCTTTTTATCTCTTGAACTCCTTCTCCTCACCATTACCTTCATTTCTTATTTTTCCTTCTCTCTGGAACTTGTTCTATTCCCTATCATGTTTACGCCATTCATAGACAAACAGGCAGGGATGAAAAGAGGAAAAAGAAGTGGTGACAAAAGAAAGATGATAATGTAAATGTCTTTCTGAATGGAAACTGTCCTAAAATTGTCATACATTTTTCAGCTTGGACATCCCCTCGAATATCTCTTATCTACAGTCTTGGATAAATATTTTGGCTTCCTCTAAAATATGTAATAAAACAGTTTATAATGCTTCACAGGAAGGATATAAAACATTTCAGCTCCCCCCCAAAAACAAAAAAAAAAAAATATTGAAGAAAGTTTAAAAAAGGCAATAAAATAAGTGGAGACAGAGGGTCAGAGCATACCTTGTGTAAATATTTGACTCTCTGTAAATCCAGCAGAGCCGTTTCTGTCCACAAGATGATTTAGCACTTCCTGCGATAAGCCTTCTGCCTCACCTTTTTCTGCTGCCTTGAAGGGACCATACACCTCTAAATCCAAACAAGAATAAAATACTGTAATGACCTTTCACCAGTGTCATGCACTCAAGAGCAAAAGCATCATTTAGAATCTGTCTGCAATTTCAAACAGCATTCTGCAATGCATTTCTCAATGTCAGGAGTTCAGGAAATCTTCGTTTGTTCTTGAAGCTTTTATTGTTCAGGAACTGTTTAATCTAAAACGTTATTAGAATTGAAACTCACAGTCAAGAACTTTTTAATTTCAGTCTCAGAACGAGTCAATTTAAAAAGTTGGAAAGATGAAAGAAAATACCATTAAAGTTGAACTGCCTTAAACCTTTGGTTTGTATTTTCTCTGAAATCTTTCTTTTGGATTAATAAAATGCTTTCACATGTCCTGTCCTTGAAAAAGCACAAGGAGAATAAGATATTGCCCTTATGATGAATTGCATTTTATGTTATATCTGATTCCAGGTGCACTATAGCTAAATAAAACCCACTGGACAAATACATAGAGTACGAGAAAAAATCTCTTCAGAATTACAGTCAGTAAATGATGATCATGTCAGAAAATTGTCTCTATTAAATGTGACAGTCAAGGTTGCGGGTGCACTGAAGCTTTTAGAGTAACTGACCTGCGAACATTTGGAAATATTAGGATGACTGAAACTACAGACGGATAGAGACACTGACACAAAAAAATGGACAGAAAGAACAAAGAGAGGGATGACAAAATGGTGAACAGGAGGACATCTGGACTGATGGAGAGAGAGACTGCTTAAGGCCACCTGCCGTCCCTTAGTGAGCCCTGTGGCAGAATATCTCTATGACTCACTTGAGAGAGAGAGAGAGCGAACCTCAAAGACATCAAACGTCTCTCATCATAGCACACACGCATCTATGAGTGTCAGGTGGCTTAGAGAGTCTTATGTAAGCTGCATCAATGAATGAATATTTATGCTTTGTTTTGAGAGGACGGTATTTATTTATTCATTTGACAGTAGGCTGCGGGTATGGATCTGTACGAAGAGACGGGTTACATCACACAGAACAGAGCTCACTTTAGGAAGGAGAATATTTGTGAGAATATGAGATTGGAGTTTATGTTTGTGTTCAAGAAAACTGCAATGATTGAGTGAGATGGACAGAAATTTACAGGCTAAAAAGTGCTAAAGTGTATGCCAGAAAAGAACCAGCACTACTGTCTTTCACACACACACACACACACACACACACACACACTTAAGATTATGTCACAGCTCATTGATTGCCAGTGACTAATGGTAGCTTGAGAACTCAAGGAGAGATCGCTATGGTTACACAACCTCCCTCTAAGGGCCGGTTCAGACAGAAAGAGATTTTATCGTTCCTCTGCACTGCTTTTCAATCTCATCTCTATGTAAACATGTGATAGACAGACATATTTGACTGTCTGGATTTTAGAGTCTCACGTGTGTCAAGTTATAAGTTACAAAACTTTTAAAATTTTTCCATCTATGTATCCGTATGTTAAGTCCTGTCCCAAAGACCAGTTCTTTAATGATTTAGATAGTAGAATCAATTTCTTGTTTTTTTTTTAGCTTTATACTAAAAATAAATTGGTGTAGATTAACTTTGAAACAAATTTCTTTCAAATTTGAAAGAAACCGCTAGTGAATTTCACAAATAATTACAGGGAAATGGCAAGTAACTGAATTAAAAATAACATTTTGAAGCAGAATGCCTGAAAGATTTTTTTTTTTTGTAAAATGTACTCCAATAATTTTCTGTGAGTGTTTATTAGCACCATTTGTTGTTTGCTATTGGAATCTGATAGAGCGTTTGGACCCAGAAACGGCGAAATGTGAATTAATAAACTTCCATGCCACTGTGCTCATTTTTAAAGGGTCAGTTCACCCAAAAATGAAAATTATGTCGTTAAGAAGAGAAGAAATTGTTGAATAAAGTTATTTTAGTTTTCTTTGTGCACAAAAAGTATTCTTGTAGCTTCATAAAATTAAGATTGAACCACTGATGTCACATGGACTATTTTAACGATGCCCTTACTACCTTTCTGGGCCTTCAACGTGTCAGTTGCTTTGCTGTCTGTGCAGGGTTTCATCAAAAATATCTTAATTTTTGTTCTGAAGATGAACGAAGGTCTTATGGGTTTGGAACGACATGAGGGTGAGTAATTAAATTTTTGGGTGAACTATCCCTTTAATTGTTTTATGACCACTTCTCAGTGTCTCGCATGAGCGTCGTGTTTTATAACATTATAAAAGCATGTCTCAAGACCTCTAGGAAGGATGTATGAGTTTTGATTTGATTCACATGAAACTGCATAATTCCATAATGTCTTGGAGCTGTACCATAAGGAAGATGAATGAATATGTTCACAATGAAAAATCTGTCATTAGCATGAGTTCTACTTCAGAATTTCACAATTTAAATTCCTGTTTCTGCTGGGATCCCTGCATTAGAGCGTATTGTCTCATATTGTGATCAGAATAATTTATGTAAACGGTGCTCTTTCCACTTCCTCTGATGAGGTCATGTGCTAAAGGATTGAGAAAATCCTTTATTTATGGATTATGATTTATAAAGTTTAGCACATTGTGACATTTATTACCATAAAACACAGTCTCTCCTTTTGTGCGCTTGTTTTTCTTGTGATTATGCAACAATTACAAAACAATCAAACCTGCAACCTCCTTTAGAAAGACCATTTTAAATGCATTATGTAATCTGTCACAGAGCTTCTCTTCTGATGTAACAGTATTAATGCATGCATATACATTAAACGCCACGTACAGAGAATGATTATAAAAGATGTTAAATAATTGACGGTTCTGAGGGTTAAAAAGACCTTCTCTTACTGTAAGCATGGTGAGTCAGCGACACTGTGAGCATTTCATATTTAAAACCTCTTTTTTGTGTCCTACGTTTAATTCAGGGCTGGTTTCTTGTAGGTAATGAACTGTGAGGTGTGAAAGGGATGGGTTTGGTTAAATGAAATGATGTAAATATCAGTGCTGGCCATTAAATGGGAGCTGGCAGCTTGTCGATTTGCTTTTTAGAGACAGAGGTTAAAGGGCCTGATGAGGTCAGCAGGGGGTGGGTCTATTAGCCTGCACGGGGGGCTCAAATGACACCTACCACCTGGAAAAGAAGGATAACAGTAAGTAATAAAGACCACACATGTTGGCTGCTGTGTTGATACAATGTAACAAAATACCATTAATAAGCATATGGTAAAACTGGCGGCATTTGGTGGTTGCCAAAAATTCCACAGAAAAAAAAATATGGTGATGATGCACAAGGCTTTTCATTCTTCTGAAAGAAGCCTCTATATGCTCAGCAAGGATGCATTTATTTGATAAAAAATACAGTAAAAACAGTAATTTTGTTAAATATTATTGCAATTTAAAATAGCTGTTTTCGAGTTGAATATTATAATGTAATTTCTGCATGTGATGGCAAACCTGAATTTTCAGCAGGCATTACTCCGGTCTTCGGTGTCACATGATCTTTCAGAAATCATTCTAATATGCTGGTGCTCAAGAAATATGTATTTTTATTGTCAATGTTGAAAACAACTGTGTTTGAAAAACAATATTTTTTGCGAAAATGAACAAATGATGAACAAAGTTTAAAAGAACATCATTTATTTGTAAAATTCAAAACAATGTAAAATTCTTTACTGTCACTTTTGATCAATTTAATGCATCCACAACATTGTATATAATAACTGATATAATAATAAAAGCTATTTACATTTATGAATTAAATCTGTATTGTACCTTGAAATACAGACCTACTAACATCAGGAAAAGGACTTAATTACCAGGTGACCTTTTTTGTATTTACAAAAACAATTTTAAAAATATTTTACAGTATAAGTACATGTATTATATAATAAAAAAATAAATAAAATGTATTATAGACTTTATCTTTCATAGTATTTTACAGCAAAATTGCATAATTTGTCTTTGTTAACATCATTGTTTTTGATTGTATATGGTGAAAATTGCAATCAATTAACTTGTTTTGCAGTAGTATTTTACATTCCTTTTCTGTAAACATTACTATTTTTGTCTTGTGTAGACAGACAGTTCATGTTTAATAAATGTAATGAATACTCATGCATGTGTGAGGGCTTCATAATTATATGCATATGTTATTGCACGAGGGTGCGTGTCTAAGAAAATGAGAAAATAGATTTTAGCACCCATGTGAATAACCATGCACTTGTTCATGTTCTCAAGCTGAAGATGGGCTTCGAGCACATGAGTGTGTTTATGTATGATTATGTGGGAATGGCAGAACATGAAAGCATTGTCTTCTTGTGCGTGTGCATGCAGGTTTGAGTGCTTGTTGACAGTTTATCAGTAATGGATCATTAATGAAAGCGCAGCTGAGGAGTCACTGGAGGCCTGAGGGAATGCCGGGAATAAACCGCCATCAGTGACGCACTTTCTTACACATCACCAAGAGACGGAGGGGGGAGATGTGTGTGGGAGGGAGGAAAAAAGTGAATGAGACAGGGAGAAAAAGAAAGACCGGGTTGAAGAGAAGTATGGAGAGAAATGTCAAGAAAAGGAGGGATGCGGGCAGGAGCGATATAGATAGATAAGAGAAAGATGGCCAGAGGTTTCTTTCTCTCCAGAGCATGAGGAACACTCAGATAGGATCAATAATTGACCAGACATCAGGCTTTTAGCTGTCAGATGCAAACTTTGCACAGTGCACTCTAAAAGAGAGAGAGAGAGAGAGAGAGAGAGAACGCGCGAGCAAACATGGAAGAGCATGTGAAAGAGGGTTCAGTCATCTTGCGCTGTTTTCTTTCATAAGTGGATGTGAGGAATGAGTACTCAGACTAATTTCATAGAGTTCAGGAAAGGGTGTATTCTCCACTGACGTCTTCATGACACACGCAAACAGTTTCCAGTCAACAAGAACACGCATGATAAATGATAAATTTAACTAAAGTGTATATTTCTCAGCTAGGCATATATACACACACACACACACACACACACACACATTCACAGCTGCATTAATCCAATCACCAACTGGTGGATAGAACCAAAGAACCAAGTCCTATCCAAGATGTACATCACAATTTTTTGTTTCAATTCAAAATTGATTAAAAAAAAAACCTATTATAATGTATAAAGTCTCATGTAAACTGTGGGAAAAAAAACATTATAATATCTGGAAAATATTTTTTCTACTGTGAAAAAAAAAAGCATTTTTGTAGTTTTGTTGTGGTTTTTTGTAGTAAAACAAACAAAGACTATCAGAATATGTAAAAGGGGTCATCGGATGCCCATTTTCCACAAGTTGATATGTTTCTTTAGGGTCTTAATGAAAAGTCTATAACATACTTTGGTTAAATTTTCTCAATGGTAGTGTAAAAACACCCTTTTTACCCTGTCAAAATCCGCTCTGTTTTTAGCAAGCCGTTTTAGTCCATGTTCCTTTAAATCCTAATGAGCTCTGCTCACCCCGCCCCTCTCTTCCGTGGAGTGATGAGCAGACTGTAAACTTCAGCCGTCAAACTTGCTAACTAGCACATTATTAGGAAAGGCGATTTGCAATGACGACTGCTATGTTCATTATTACATCCAACAACAAAACACCTCAATCGCTTAATCGGAGACATTCTTGTCTTCCCCTGCAGCGGAGTTGACACAATGGCGAACTGATGACAGCTTACTCAGGGCGGGTCTAAGGTAAAATGGTCCTGTCAATCAACTATCGTGGGAGGGGCCTGTGCAGAACTACATCATTCTGACAGGAATCTCAGAACAGCCTGATTTGAGAAAG
>NW_015539816.1:1935122-1937195 GCF_001515605.1 Sinocyclocheilus anshuiensis | reverse complement strand
TTGAGAAAGGGGATTTTAAAAAGGGGATTAAAAAAAAAAAACACTGGGTGGATTTTTATCATTATAGGGTGGATATGTACACACACTTCCAGCACACATTTATGTTCAAACAACATGTAAAGTTAATTTTGCATCCGATGACCCCTTTGAGAAAATATAAAGAAAAAAAAAGAAATTTACTAGCAATTTCTGAGTGAAAATGGTTTCATATTAAATCCTACACCAACTTTTTATCAGTGTATTAAGCTGACTTTTTTTTTTCTACACTGATTCAGAGTACTGTTACTAAGATATATGCACATGCACCTTTTAAATATTTTTATCTCACAATGAACTACTATAAGTGACAACTAATGCTCGAGGCTTACAACACTTCTTCATTTGATTGGACTGACGTCAGTGAACGACTCCATATCTCTTAAGCAAAGCTTAATAGATTCACCCCGAGTGACAACAATATCTCTTCCTCTTCCTCTCTATTCTTGTCCTTCCCATTCGTCTCTATTGCGTTTTAAAGGCCTTTTATACAGAATCTAAATCAATCACGTAAACTACTGCTCCATCTGCCCTGAATCAAACACACTTTATCACCACAGGGCCATTAAAACATATCCGAGACCTCAAACTTTTAAAATATAACATCTATAAAAAGAGACATTAAATCTTCATCGTACGAACACCACACTCAGAACATCTCAGCTCTAAATCAGGATGAACTGGAGAAAGTTGTCTGGAAGAAGAGAAACCATCTTTTTCAACAGTGTCCCTGAGGGGTAAACAGGAGCCATGCATGTTCTTTAGCATTTATTACTCCCACCATGCACTGCAACAGCATGCTGTGCTCATACAGTCAAAACATACAAAAATATATGCAGCAATTTGAACTGTAAAAAATATAGATGATCAAAGTATTACATTTCAGACTCTATTTAAACTAAAGATGCATTTACTATTCTGTATCATTCAAAAACCTACTGCATAGGTACTATATCAGTTATTGCCTGATATTTAATGATGCATGCTTATTTCTCAGAATTTTTTTACATTTTAATTGCCACTAAAAATGGTGTAGGAATGACTAAAATTGCTATTAAATTTCACTAATAATTAAACAAGATAATAAAAAGGCAAGAATTAAACATGCAATTCAGAAAGACTGAAGTAGTATTTTCTTGTAAAACACTTCAAAAACAGTTTTTACAGTAAAAGTTAATCTTTAAAAACACTAATAATAACAGTTAAATGTAATCTTTAGCTAATCTCAAAATGCATATCCATTGTTATACTGTACATTTGTTGAGATGCCTACATTTAGTTATAGCATTTTAAAATATTTTATTAAACTATTTTTTAAACTAGTTTCACAATTTGAGTTGAATTACTGAAATAAATGAACTTTTCCATGACATTCTAATTTATTGAGATGCACCTGCAAGTAATGCCAGTCTTTCCAGTATATTCACAAACAAAAAAAAATCCTATTTATTGTTACAACAGTCAGTTCAATCAGGGCATATGTGTCTGGCAGGATTAGGAAAGTACATTTGGTACATGACAATACCTAGAAAAATTATTGCCAGAAATGGCAGAGTTGTTTAAAAGTGGAGACATGATAAGCGGTGCATGTTTGAATTCAGGGGTTGTCTAGAAGCCGTTTCCACCTGAGCTATTCATGGGTTTCAGTCACGTGACTTTTTTGTTGCGGCCGCCATCTTTAGGACCTTGCGTAGCCTCTCCTTGGTGATCAGAAACCAAAATAACACAAACAACAACGGAAAACAAAAAATAGACACTTTAGGATTAGATCCTTATTTACTGTCAAGCGAACTGCTGACTCCACTAAAGTCTAGTGAAAACTTACCAATTTGACGTTTGCTGGCTATTTACATCTACCTCATACACAATCCCACTCCGTACACTCGGGCCATTTTCAGTTAAATTTTCACCTGTTAGAGACTTGTCCATCGGCCCGGCTCCATCTGCAGCACCCGGCCTGGATGCTTGCGTACTCACTTTCAGATTCTGGGCCGAATCAACCATACCAGATGCGACAGCCGTAACTTGCCGACACTG
>NW_015539816.1:1923548-1934794 GCF_001515605.1 Sinocyclocheilus anshuiensis | reverse complement strand
AGATACTTTAGGATTAGATCCTTGTTTACTGTCAAGCGAACTGCTGACTCCAGTAAAGTCTAGTGAAAACTTACCAATTTGACGTTTGCTGATAGGCTATTTACATCTACCTCATACACAATCCCTCTCCGTACACTCGGGCCAGATTCAGTTAAATTTTCACCTGCTAGAGACTTGTCCATCGGCCCGGCTCCATCTGCAGCACCCGGCCTGGATGCTTGCGTACTCACTTTCAGATTCTGGGCCGAATCAACCATACCAGATGCGACAGCCGTAACTTGCCGACACTGTGGCATTCAAGCCGGACTTGGCCCGTTGCGCAGCACGCCAGACTTAGCACAGTTGCATTTGTATATCTACTGTACTGTTCATTATTATTTCATTTAAAATTAATAACGTTACCTAGACAAAACGTTTACTTTAATTTTAATTATATAGATTATAATACATAAATAACATGACTTAACAAATCTATAAACATCTCATTATTATGAAAGCGATTTTAAAGTCCATTAAAAAACATTGTTAAAAGACATTTGTGGCACATTTAAGATAAATATTCAGTTATTCCTGTATGTTTCTACATGCTAAGTGAAGCAGCAACTAAAGTAGCAACAAAACTGTGATTCTTGTGTTTTGTTGTAGTCAGTTACATGTGTTTTGATATTGGTGAGCACCTGAACATATAAGTCTGCTTACATTTAGTAACTGTAAAAGCAGGGCACAGCTACTGCATATGATCTCAGACATATTGATGCATATACATTTGATTGCAGCAGTACATTGCCATCGTAAGAATCACTGCAACTAGCTTATTTAGTTAAATTAGATTATTTTAAAATAACGTTCTTCTACAGAATTATAATAGTAATAGTACAAACAGGTCCTCTTCACTCTAACATCCTCGAAGTAATTACATTCAGTTACATTCATAAAAATAAGCAAATCACAATGGATTATTTACCAAGAGATGTGGTTGTATGGGATTCTTTTGATTAAATATTTCTCGTAAGCATAGATGCATGTTTACATTTTAGTTAGCAAGTTCATAATGAAACTTGCAAAAGGTTAAATTCGCGTGCGAGACTGCTGATTTGCCAGAAAACTTTCGTTATGCTCCACCTAAAGCTAATAAATCAACGAGATGTTTTTGATCTTTGATCTAAGTACAGTTATGTGAGTCTAGAATGTTTACGCTGCACTAAACTTTGACGAAAAACACTCCGATCCGCAAACAACCAGATGAAGAAGAGGAGGATGATGACGGTCCAGCGCATACAAGGAGAAAGGTTTGTAGTTTTAGTTTCCACATTCGTATTTTTATGAATGTAACTGAATTAGCAATTAATCATTATTTTTTGTGCAAACCATTGTTTTATTTTTGAAGTAGTCGTTTGAGAAAGGCGTTAAGACCAAGCGGAATCCTCTTCCCTTCACCGAAGGGAAGTTCCCCCTTCACCGTCCGCGTTTTGATTCAGTTTGGGCGAATGCAAACAACTTATTGATCATGAGCCCAACATTCAATCTACCCGAGTGAAGACGTCTTTCATTGTAATGCAGTTAAATAGAGAGAGAAAAAAATACATTAAAAAATTAACTTCTAGTATTCTTGGACCTCATTATTGAAGTAGGCTACAAATCCAAGCACCAGAAGCAGCCCATACTCTCTAAGAGTTCTTTAACTGAAAAATATGCATTTTCATTCATTCAAAGGCTATATGTGACCCTGGACCACAAAACCTTTTTTTGTGTCTTAAGTCTTAAGTGTCAATTTTTCAAAATTGAGATTTATACATCATCTGAAAGCTGAATAAATAAGCTTTCCATTGATGTATGGTTTGTTAGGATAGGACAATATTTGGCCGAGATACATGGCTATTCTATATGAAAACCTGGAATCTGAGGGTGCAAATAAAATCACATAAATAGGTTAAGCAAAACAATTGTGATTATTTCTGAGAACTATTTGACTGCAGGCAGACATACATTATGGTACAGTACAAATATTAGGAGCGTCTCTTATTCTGTCCCTTATTTTCTTAAAGAACAAACACTTATTTTCTACAAGAATACAAGAATAAACACTATTTTCTTAAAGAATAAAAGATAAAGAATCACAATTGTGCCTTATTTTCCATTTCTGAACGTAATTGGCAACCCTAATGATGACGTAATTATCTTTTGACTCCCCTGACAGCGGCACCTTGCTCAAAAAAACAAACAAGCAAAAAAGAAAACCTCAGTTGTTGGAGATATGCAAGCAAAAAATAATAGATGAAAAATGGATAATAGAAAGCACGAAGGCGGCACTGAAAAGGCCAGTAAAAATAATAATAATAAAAAAAAAAAAAAGTGGGCCAGTCTAAGGCATGAAACTCAAGGGCTGAGAATGAGTCCCACTCCGGCCCTGGATACAAGGCAGGTTATTGATTCCAGTAACACAAAAATGGGTGTTTTTCAACTTTGACTTTTATGTCCCAGGAGTTGACTTTCACCAAAACAAACAGATTTATATACTTCTTACTTTTTGTTATATGAAGATCACATCAAAACATATTTGACACTGTATAGATTTTCTTGTTTTATAACTGTTGTAGACCTTTAACATGAAAAAGAAATATGATTATGGAAAATATCAAAACCATGATAATGTAATAAATTCTAATTTAGATTAATAATTTAATTAGGAAACAATATCTAAAGTCAACACGCACACATTTTGTGTCTGCGTGTGTGTGTGTGTGTGTGTGTGTATATATATATATATATATATATATATATAAATTACATATTGGTTTACCTTTTTATTGTGTCAGACAACAAATACACTGTTACACTGTATGTGTGATGTGTGTATATATTTATATTATATTTTTATGAAACTGTCTCACAATTGTAATATTATTTCCACCATTTGCACCAATTAAAAAATAAATAAATAAATAAAATATATATCACATATACTGTATATCAAGGCAAATATTACATTTGAGTACAATGGTATTACTGTGTCATTCCCATAAGCTAAGTTTATCAAAGTGTGAAAATATTATGATATGTAAATATATATGTAGGATATGTAAACTTTATTAAGAAAATATGCTTAGCATGACAAAGGAGTCTGCCATTTTACTTTTAAAATGTGTAATGATTTCCATCAAATACAGGCATTAAACAGTACATCATATATTAGTTCTGGGCGATATACTGGTTCAAAGGTAAACTGGTTTTATTTATGCGAATGGTATGAATTTTAATGAATTCGGCATGCCGGAAGTGCCTAAGCAACGTACATAGTGCCGTTAATTGAGAGGAGATCTCTGTTATGCACTTCTGACTAGTGGTTGGACAACTTTTAGAACTATTAATAACACATTTCTTTAACTGTTTTTGCTTTAATTTTGAAATTATACAATCTAATTTACATAAAAAACCGCTCATGCTATATGTAGCATGTTTGTTTGGATCATGATTAAAATGCATTGGCTCTGCAAGTGTTTGATGCATTCTGATAAATATAAAGGCACAGTCAGGAAAGAAACGTGATACATTTTTGTTCAAAATGCCCAGCACTAATTGTGATGGACATTAAAATGTGAACACTGTGGATAAATTTACTTACCAATGTATACATAATGTTGAAAATTGTTAGTGGATTAATTAAATAAACTAAACATAGTTTATTTATGATGCATGAACTAAACGTTTCCTAAAAGTCCACCAGCACAAAAAGTGCCTATAGTTGCAGATACACCCATGTATATTGTGCATCTTTATGTGTGGGTCTACACAGCATAATGATAACAGAATGTGTGTCTAGACTACATGATTGTAATTAGCAGTCTCCTGATGACTGCCTGTGACTTAGCATAATTAGCGTGTAGCTAATTAGCCATCATTATCCAAGTAAGACAACTAACCCCCACACGAACCCTCACCATGCTTAAGCGTAGTGCTAATCCTGAACGCCACACAGCCCACTGCACTCAAAACAGAAAGCTAGATCCCATGGCAACAAGTGAAGTTGCTGTTTGTGTCTGTCTTGTATTAGCTGTAATGCTGACTGCCTGTCATCACTTAGCCTAGCTGTATTAGCATAGTAAACAGGGCATGAATAAACCCCAAAGAGTCGTTTAACGATACACAGTAGAGCTGACTGTGGAAAATGCAGCATTATATGTATGCAAGACAAAAAGTTAATGAGGCATGATGTGCATACAGGTCATTAGATCATTCAAAGATCAGTTACATTTTAGTGTGGTGTATATGAGTTATCCCTGAGGTCAAATCCCATTGCAACAGTTTAATTAGAGCAGTTTACAGAGCGGACACCAGAGGGGAGATTCCAAGCTCCTTTTCTCATAACGACAGAGACAGTAGGTCACTGAAAATGTGTCATTCTGTTCTCTCTGTACACAAAGGTAATTTAATATGTCATTTTATTTGTGCGTACAAACAGTACACAGGCCAGATTCATGCTCACATGCAGTTTCAGCCTTAAAGTTAAGAATAAGAATAGTACATTTTAGAGTATCAGTCCAGAAAAACACAAGCTAAATCTCAGTTTGACCCTCATATTGGGATCTACGACCAGATTTCTTTTTCTGAGCGAGTCCACAGGGTTCATGAAGAGAGTTTGCAGACTAATATCCAGGGCCGTAACCATTATAGACATTGATCCCAAAAATTAGATGTGCCAAATTGTCCACCACAATATTTGATATTCTTGATGACCACAGTTACATTGAACAATTTTTTGTCCAATTTTGCCATTTAGAATGGACAAAAAGCTTATCATTTATGTAATTAACTTGTTGGAATGTGAACAGCCAAGGAACATTAACAGGACATTTTCAGCATATTAGGAATAAGTAAAAAAAAAAAATTATTGTGTGCATATTATGAATGAGCTTCATACATGTGGTTATCTGGCTTTTCTGGTAGCCTTTCAGTGAAATAAAAATATTATTTAAAAATAGTTTAAATGAATTACTTTACAATAAATCCTTTATAATAAATTAATTAACAATTGATTTGTATTAAAATCAATACAATTTCTTTTAGATTTTGTATTTATTTATTTATTTTTTAACTTTTTTTCTTTATTCCCTTAAAATTATTTTATTGTTTTAAATAAAATAACGTTTAAAAAAAACATTATAGCAAGGTTACGGACTTACTAATATCTAGGCATTTAAAAGAAATATATAAATGTAATATTTTATATTTAATATATACATTTATTTAAAATGTATGGTTGAGAGATAAAACCTCTTAAATCAATGATTGTTAATAGAGACACTACAGTAGATATGTTAGTAGATATGATAAACTAACATTAGTTTGCTATAATATAATAAAAAAGCATTCCTATCTTAAGTACATCATTACAAAGACAATCAGAGAACACCATCCCAGAATGCATTGTGACACACTCTTTTACCAAAATATTTGTATGATTTGTATTTTTATGCTTATTATACTGTTTAGCAGCATGATAACATAAAAATCTATCAAAATCGATTCGAGCACTTGTAAAGTGTTCCAAATCAGTCACTTAAGTTCAGTGACAGTTATAATGCTGCCTTAGAAGGCAGGAGACAGCAAAACAGCTCCCTTGGCTTTGGGACAGAGCTATTATGTCAGATGATTTAAACTTGTAGACATTCTGCGTGCTCTGAAACACCTTCACCTCTCTCTCTCTCTCTCTCTCTCTCTCTCTCTCTCTCTCACAAACACACACTAAGTAACTGATATTCTCATGCAACACAACACAAATGCCATTTTAATTTGACATTTCAATCATCGATCAGTGTCATTCCCCATGATGACAGATCAGTAATTGTCTGCACCATGTCTTATTTTCTAAATAAATATTAGGGATTTGGCATTTGGCAACATGTAAGCTCATATTTTCCATTTTTAATCCCTCTAGGGAGAAAACATGCTCCCTGTCCTGTCGTGTGCAGTCCTGGCCATGAATGTGTTGCATGGGGACTGATGACAACATGTTCTCTAGAGACTCATCACAGCTGTCAGCAGAGAGCAACAGGAAATGCTCTGGCTTCAGGCCTGCCAATGGGGCCTTTCAGAGAAAACAGACCCAGACTGTTGGTAAAGAAGACAGAAAGTGATTCATGCGTGGATCTCACACACACAAACATTAAGTGTTTACGTAAACCACCTTGCATGTATTTGACAGCTTAATGAGGTTAAATTTATGAGTATACTGTAGGTTTTGAACTAAATGGGCTCACATAATTCAACAAGTTTCCAAGGCCCAATCAGGGAAAGTCTGCAGAACCATCCTTCTTAGATATTAGTGAAGACTCCAAGCACTTAACAAGAGGCTGTGAGAAAAGAAGATCGATATGATCCAGTTTTCATTCTGGTTCATAATATTTGGAAAGCTCCCCTCAACAATTCACTAAATTCACGATGCGATATGATTCACAACACTGATTTCACGATACAGTTTTTTTTTTTAAACAAAATTAGTTAAGACAAATTAGAAATGAAAAGGTGTCACTTTTATTATTGCTTGGACAAAATGCTGCACATTTCTTTGTGAAACTTAAATATGTCAAGAAACAACACTACATTGAAAATGTAAAACAAATAAAATAAATAACACAGATAAAATAAATCTCTTCTATAAACAAGCTGAGGCTTTGTCTGTGCTCTTTCCATTTAAAATTAGAGGCAACCACTGTATTTTAATCACGATCCAAACAAAGATGCTGCATACATGCAGCATGACCAGTTTTTAATCTAAAGGAAATTGAATAGTTTCGAAATTTGAAGCAAAAACAGAATGGTCTGACTTAAGGTTTGTGAAATGATACTATATAAAACATATCTGCACGAAGCAAAAACAGCAGATTGGGCTGAATGAAAATGCAAATTCACTCTCTGACAGCAGGTGGCGCTTATGGAACAGCAGCAATACAGCGTTTCCTTGGTTGCCGCTGGAAAAAAACCTGCTGGAAAAAAAAACAATAGACACCATCACAAAATTTGTAATGGTTTTACTGGTTATAATGGGACTTGTATTGGTTTTAATGGAAACTGTAATGGACCCTTTGGGGTTCTACTGGTAATTGGTCGCCTTCTATTCGTGGCTTGTTAAAACCAATAAATTGTAATGGAATATGTCCCAAAACACACTACAGAAAACCATTTTTAATGGTTTTAATGGTTAAAAGTTGATAGTTTGTAATGTTTGTAATGGTATTTTTAGTGGAAACCATTAGAATTTTCTGTGATGGTTTCTATAGTTTTTTTCAGCAGGGAAAGCAGCACTGTGCTAATTAACACTACTTTAATATGCATTATACAGAGGCAAGATGAAAAGAAAATACCAATTTAAACTTTCCTAAAGACAGTTTCCCTCAGAGATACATTCATATAACACCTACAAGCAATTGTATCGCGATTTGTTTAACAACTCAATCGACTCAAATCATCATTACATCCCTACTTCTACTTGAAGTAGAAGACAGTTCTGTGTTTACATGGATGCTAATAATCCGTTTTTAATCAGATGCCTATTTGGAACAAAAAGGTCTCATGTAGCAACATCAGTTGTAATAAATTGGCCAAATCTGATTGAAATTTCAGTTTCATTAAAAGGACTGGTGTAAACCTTAGATAATCTGTTTGACAGTACAATATTAGCCATGTAAACACTCAATTAGATTACAACAGTATCAGCAGTTTGGACTTGTGCATGTTCATTATCAACACAGGACTTGAGTCATGACGTTTCATGCAAAGAACTATAGCCAAAACTGAAATCTTGTTCAAGAAACATGTTATTCATCATGTGCGCTTGAATTAGAAGTATAGTAAATATTTCTGTTTTAAAGGAAATTTCGTGTAAACAGTATGTTTGGAATCATCTGGACTGATTGCATGCCTAATACATAGTAAACATAGAAATAAAATAAAATAAAATACACCTCCACATGAAACACTCTTTCAGGCTCTCTAGTTATTAACTCAGAGCATTGATCATAGGTCAAAGGTTAAATTCCATTGTAGACAGGGAATGATATGAGTAAAACCAGCCAGACACATATTTAATACAAAAGCTAAACAATGCAAACTTTTGTTCTAGTTGACATGATATTCAAAACAAAAGGCTATTCTCGCATATATGCTCAAAACATCTATTCGATCTATTAAACAAAATCTATTTTTAACCATCAGAAGATTTAATAAAGAATTCTTTGTTATAAGAGATCTGTGCCCTGAGGCTTGTCTTGCTGACAAGAGCTAGAAGAATAAGTACCAGACGATGCCACTCCAAGGTGCGGCACTTCACACAATGTTCCATGTCTCTTGTTCTGTCTGCCCTCATGCACCCACCTCTCCAGCTCTTTGAAGAAGACAAAAGCAAAGCGCTCGGAGAAGCAGCCATTGATAGCCTGTGGGGAAACGTGTAATAGTGGAGTAATCACATCTCTGAGCATCCTCCACTGACAAGCCTTATAGATCCGCACCCCTTGATATTACACTGAAATTGACAGAAAAATGGACACAGAGTTCAAAAGTGGAGGACTAGTAGATAAAACGAACATTATAGGAATGAAAATGTATGACACTACAAGAGTTTGTGCAAATAATACTAGATTTACTTAACTCAGAAATTAAAAATGTCATTACTCACTTTTCTTGTACTGGTCACTCTTTCTATTTAGTTAGATCCCATAAAATAATAATTTATTTACAAACTGGACAATGTTACTTCACATGGATGTCCCAAGGAGAGCCTAGATTGAATACTTTCAGGATAATTTTATTTTTGAAGCTTAATCTCAAGTTTTTGAAAGTAGTCTCTCATGTTCACCAAGGCTTCATTCATTCATTTGTTTGTTTGTTAGTTCATGTATTCATTCATTTATTAAAATACATTAAAACAGTAATTTAATAAAACATTATTAGAATTTAAAATGATTACACGATCCTTCTGAAATCATTCTAATATAATGGTTTAGTGGTAATAAAACATCTCTTATTTTTATCAATGAATGAATGTGCTGCTTGATATTTTTGTGTAAACTGAATTTTCCATTCATCAAAGAATCCTGACAAATGTATCAAGTGAACAGGAATTTTTTTTTTTTGACAAAAAAAGTAGTGAATACACTCTATTCATCAAGGACAACACAATAAAGTTTAAAACAAAACTTATTTCCATTGTGGTCCTTGATGTAAAGCACAAACTTCACTCTCGGTAACAGGTACACTGGCACTGCATTATAAATAAAAAAATTACAATAAAATTCCACATTTACAAAAACGTGTATTCATAAGAAATATAATTTTTGGTAACAATGTGAAAGTCTTTCATGCCAATTTTACATTTTCAGGTTTGGAACCACATGAGTAAATGATAATAGAATTAGAATTGTCATTTTTCAGGTGAACTATACCTCTAAGTCTGACATTTGCATAGAATTGAATGGATTTCATTGAGTGGTCTACCTTTAGTTGCCTTAGTAACAGCGATTTTATGAAATCACCAGGCACTTAAATGCCCCACTGCCTACCCTCAGACATGGCTACTTTCACTCTGCCTCACACCAATTAGAATGACCCATGCAGACATATAAAGAGCTAAAGCTTTGGCACCGAACCTTTGCTCACAACCATTTTGCAGTGAATCATGTAAAATTGCGGAACACTCTGGGGTCTTTAGAACGGCTTTGAATGAGAGGGGGCAGGACACAAACACTTATGAAGAGGATGATGAGCTCTGAAATCACTCAGCCTTGCCACTTGTGATTAGTGGCTAATTAGCAATAATATAATCCAGTATGCTGAGCTACTTTATGAAGAGAACAGATTCAGAGTAATGAGTCCTCTTGCACCATGTGTTTATTTAATCTACATTCATAGTGGAGTTATGAAACCCTCCAAAACACTAAGTTTAAGAGTGTCAAGGATTTCTTCAAGTTATATAAACTGAATTATAGTCTTAGATCTAGTTTACTTTTTGTAGTTGTGTATCTTGTTTGTAACTTTGCATCTCCTGATTCCTCCACCAAAGCTAATGGCGTGAATGAGGCACGAGTTTGTGAAGGTCAGGGGTCACTTGCATGTTGACGAGGTGACATAAGCAGAAACACACACTCTGCCTGCGATGTGGGAAAGCCTCTGAACTCTGACCCTGACTTTGCACCATGCTGTGGTTGACTGGCCTGATGTCTCAGCATGTTGTCTCTCTACACACTGCCACGTGTGCATGCAAACGTACCAAGTACAGGTTTATACACAATATATACATATATAAAATGTTTTGTACATACAATACACATTACCGTTTAAAAGTTTGGGGTTGGTAAGATTGATAAGATAAAATGTTTTTTAAAGTGTTTTTTTATTTAATTCCCTCCTGGGCTGACTGTATTTGTCTGTGTGTTATTTTAGTGTACTATTACAGTTATTTTGAATTCTCTGAATTATGTTTATCTGGTTTCATTTTAAATTTATTTATAGTTTTAGTAATTTTGTTGTTATTTTATTAGTCTTTTTATCTATATAGTTTTTATAAATTATATTTTGTTTATTTAGTTTTTTGTTTAATTTTATTTAGTTCTTTTAGTACCATTTTAGTATCACATTAAACTAAATTAAAATGAGAAATGCTGTTGTGTGTCAGGACCATCACAATCACTGTCATCACCACAGTCACCAGCCCCGACATAGACCAGATCCCAGTCACCTGATTACTGATCACCCCCACCTGCAGCCTGCAAGCACACTCCACTCAGGCTACATCCACACGAAGCCAGAGTAGAGGTCTACCGACAGTGGATTACGCATTTCAATTGGCAAGAGAGGAATAACACGGATGGAACTTTCTTGGCAAGGAGGATTGTGTGCATCACAGTCCGGTACAAGGGAGAAGGCTTCTTACATTAGGTAAAACAAAAAGTTAAATTTTCGCAACTTGTTTATCGACTTCTTAATATCAATTTGCTGTGGAATATGTGCCGATCGGGTCCAGTCGGGTCTGTGTCTTCCCGGCCGGTGTTGTGCCGAATTCTGCACCCCTGCCAGATTATGCACCCGTCTCGGTGAAGTCCGGGTAGTGCATTTTTGACATTTCTCGGTTCTGCACGGGCCCAACTTTCAAAATAATAGACGGGTCCGGGTCGGTTCAGTGTAGCACATTTGCGGGTCTCTTCGGGTACGAATTTTTAGACCCGTGTAGACCTCTAAGCCAGAGCTTTCCCTAC
>NW_015539816.1:1908026-1923284 GCF_001515605.1 Sinocyclocheilus anshuiensis | reverse complement strand
AGTCGCATTTGTCATCCGTCACCGTGACAGCAAGTGGACTTTTGAAACTGGAATAATGAGTGGATTACGCATTTCAATTGGCAAGAGAGGAATAACACGGAGGGAACTTTCTTGGCAAGGAGGATTGTGTGCATCACAGTCCGGTACAAGGGAGAAGGCTTCTTACATTAGGTAAAACAAAAAGTTTAATTTTCGCAACTTGTTTATCGACTTCTTAATATCAATTTGCTCTGGAATATGTGCCGATCGGGTCCAGTCGGGTCTGTCTTTTTTTCCCCTCGTCTCAAGAAATATCTGCGTCCACACGAAACCACAAAACGATGTAGTATACATGCCAGACCAGTATGTGGCGCTGTAATTCTGCCACAGAGATACACTAAAAATGGAGAAGAAGACTTGGACTATGCACATAAACCTTGCGCACGGTATACAATCGAACATGAAACAATACATTTATTAATCGGTGTTAATGTTAGTTAATAAAAAGACAATTGTTCAGTGTTTGCTCGTGTTTTTGTTGCTGTTACGTGACGTAGCGGTGTCTGACTAGGGGCAAGACGTGGGTTGATGACGTCATCGTTTCAGGAAATATAGGGATTCGCTGTCCGCACGAAAACGCAAGGGCGGCGTTTTCAGATTTATCCACTCTGTGGGACCCGGTTTAAAAAAATATCGGTTTCACTCTCCCAAAACACCGGATCCATGTGGACGAAACGCCTATACGATACAAAATGTATGCGTATACAGCTAAACGCGTCTCCATGTGGACGGGGCCTCAGACACTCATCGTCCGGTCTACAGTTCACTTACCCGAACTTACCAGACTCTCTAATGCTACTAACCTGTCTGTACTTACCCTCAGATGCTCCAGCGTTCTTCCGAACCTGTTCTCCTTGACTCCTGCATGAATCCAGATTACCCTATCACAGACTCGACACCAGTTACCTCAGATAAGAACCCAAGAACCATTCCACGTGTCAATACTCACCTTTCAAGCCATTACAACCTGCAACTCATTCAATAAACTTACCTGTTATTGCACTAATCCCTTGTCTCCGGCCTGTGTTGTGACATTGTGACAACAAGCCAAAATAAAATAAATAGCTTTAAGTGTTTTTTAATGTTTCATATTTCAGGTGAATTGTTTTTTGTTTTGTTTTTTTGGTTAGGAGTTAACTATAATAACCCTGTTTCAGCATCGCATGATCCTTTAGAAATATGCTGATTTCTTATTATTAACATTGAAAACCGTTGTGCTGCTTAATATTTTTGTGGAAATCATTATACACTTTATTTTCCCAGATTCTTTGATTAATAGAAAGTTCAAAAGAACAGCATTTATTTGAAAACAGATTTTATTTGACAATGTAAAAATGTCTTTACTGTCACTTTTGATCAATTAAATGTGACTTTGGCTGTTTTTCTTTTGTTTTTGTTTTTTTTAATCAATCTTACTGGCCCCAAACTTTTGAACAGCAGTGTATATTGGTCTTTGGACCCCATTGACTTTCTCTGCACACACAAAATATATACATATATATTTAATAAGAAAAATGCAGATTACTGCGGTTATTATAAGATCATTTAAAAGGGTTCAGCTCCTGTGTCTATATGAATTATCTAATGTATGCAGGAATGTGACATCTACTCTTGAGACATTCAGAAAAGATACATTTGAGGGCTTACAAGAATGCTAGATATGCAAATCAACATTTCATTTAGTCTAGCAGAATATATGAAAAAAGCTTTTTCAAATGACAAAACTGTATATTATTCATAATCCATCTCTATTTGTATTTTCATTTCTGTGTATGTGTGACTATTTTTCCAAATCCTCCAGACAGAGGGAAATGTGAGAATGCCAACTGGGGAGTCTAGGTCAAAATCCTTGGATTTAGAAGGAACCATTGCTTAGCAACAAGATAGAGGTAAAACTGAGCAACAATGGCCAGGTTAAATGACTCATTATGGCTGGCGGTCTGGATGTGTATGCGCTCTGAGTATCAATTGAGCATTTGTGTGTGTGTGTGTGTGTACCTGTGCTACTGCATGTATGCATGTGCATCTGTCTAAAATTGAAATCTTATGTAGATGAATTCACTGATAACTTTCATTTCAACACTGTCAAACTTGTTTATCCATAAGGAGAAGCACTGAACTCATCTAATGCACTTAACTTCAATATAAACGGGAGTTCAGATTGTTGAAATAAACTAAATAGACTCCACAATCTCACTTCCATTAGGCTACACTACAATTGTTCTGTAAAATAAAGCACTGCCACATTTTCACAAAACACATTACGTCTTTTCTGTTTGCAGCTTAAATATATCAGCCGCAGAGTGGAATGTCAGTATGCTAATGAAATATCACATGTTTAGATGCGCATTACAAAGATTTGCATTCTCTTAAAGTGAATATGGTGTGTTGGGACAGAGAGCAAAATATTTGCAAACAATATATAGGCCTATACACACAAAATCAGTTTTGACAGACTAAACAACATTAAATAACTATGTTCTAAGAGCCCACTCACATTCCCTTTTTCTCAATCACCCACAACTCCCTCTAACTTCTAGAACGTTAAAGTACTTATGCCAGAAATAGTTTGAAAACAACACAGGTGCAAAATAAGCTAAGAATAAATCTGCTGCCACTTTTTTCTTCATTATCCAATCAGTGCATATCTAATCTGCAGCTTTGACATCACAGCTCTTAATCTTCAAAGTAAATTGTCACCAAAAAAAAAATGTCCTTCTCTCTTTGACTTTTGAGATGCACATATACGCAAACACACAGACATGCACAGTTCTGCACTGTTACGTAACCTTTACATGAAAGGTTGCAACATCAAGGCACACAGTAAGCCCTTGATCAGCAGGAGAGCGGTTGAAGATCTCTCGTTGGGAGTGCGGATAATCAGAGAGAGGAAGCTGAGAGCCCAAGTAGGTGGTTTAGCATATTAAGAAGGCGGCTCTGTTAATGAGCTGTCTGGATTCAGTGCTATCAGAGTAAAAAGTTAGCTGTGCATAGATCAAGATTCTTGATTAAATAACTAAGGGGTCAAATGACAAATGTGCCATGTCTTCCCGGCGATAAATAAACCACCATCTGTTCAGCCATCTCACTATTTGCTCTTCAAATTGACCAGTAACAAATGGCATTATCATTTACCTCTCTCCTCAATGAGTGTCAAAAGAAAACTGTAAGCCAGAAAAACCAGCAAAGGTTTTATTGCAGTGGTCTGATGATTTTCTTATCATAAAAAAACTCGCAACCAACACTAAGAGCTTCAATAAACATATTATGCTTAAAAGATAATTAATTAGAAAATATTATAACAGAAATGTCAGAAGAAAATTAAACATCGCAACTTTTTATTGTCATCCATATTGGTCTGTTAAGTAAAATAGGCAGACATATTTAAGTTGATAATTTATAGACCCTGGTATATTTAAAGTAGTGCTGTCAAGCGATTGATCGCATCCAAAATAAAAGTTTGTTTGCATAATATATGTGTGTTCTGTATATATTTATTATGTATATATAAATACACACACATACAGTAGATATTTTCAAAATATTTACATGTATTTACATGTCCATGTTTATATTCATATAATTTATATTATAAATAAATATATTTTATAAACATAAATAATTTTTCTGAAATATATACATGCACGTGTGTGTATTTATATATACATAATAAATATACACAGCACACATACATATATTATGTAAACAAAAACTTTTATTTTGGATGCGATTAATTATGATTAATCATTTGACAGCACTAATGTAAAGTCTGCTAAATTGGAAGAACTAATTTTGTACTTAATGCACTTAAATTATGCAAAAGTAGTGCTGAAGTCCAACTAAAGATATACTGAAGTATATTTGATTGTGCTAAGGTGGAACTATTGCAAGTATACTGCAGGTACACTTTAAATATCTTGCATTTAAAGACCGATATTATTCAAAGATCATACAATCCTCATCAATAGTGACATTAAAACACAGTTTAGGCTTAATATTAAGAAATATGCATTGTGCACAAGTAGTACTTAAATTATAATTTTTATATCAGTAAGTCTTGAGTGATATGTCAGTAAATGTGTTAATATATCTGAACTATACTTAGTATGAAATAAATGTATTTTAAATATATTGCTTTTTTACTAGGGGAAAAAATAATAATAATAATTTATTGAAAAAATTTTTTTTAGAAGGATGCGATTAATTATGATTAATCATTTGACAGCACTAATGTAAAGTCTGCTAAATTGGAAGAACTAATTTTGTACTTAATGCACTTAAATTATGCAAAAGTAGTGCTGAAGTCCAACTAAAGATATACTGAAGTATATTTGATTGTGCTAAGGTGGAACTATTGCAAGTATACTGCAGGTACACTTTAAATATCTTGCATTTAAAGACCGATATTATTCAAAGATCATACAATCCTCATCAATAGTGACATTAAAACACAGTTTAGGCTTAATATTAAGAAATATGCATTGTGCACAAGTAGTACTTAAATTATAATTTTTATATCAGTAAGTCTTGAGTGATATGTCAGTAAATGTGTTAATATATCTGAACTATACTTAGTATGAAATAAATGTATTTTAAATATATTGCTTTTTTACTAGGGGAAAAAAATAATAATAATAATTGATTTAAAATTTTTTTTTTAGAAAAATGAATAATACAATTTGTTAAATGTCTGTGAGATTAAAAACACCATTAGCTGTACCCATTAAAAAATAAAAATAAAAAGTTCCCATTGTACTTAATGTTAGGCGTAGTAGAGGTATCTGGACTTTTAAGGAGAGCAAGTCTTTTGTAATCAGTCACACTGAAATATGTATTGCCAATATATTAGTTGTAAGTACAAATATTTCATTATAAAATAATAAAAAACATCCAGGTCAGCACATCCCTAAAAAAGCTTATATAGCTTATATGTATATTTTATCTATCTTTTCTACTGAGTAATTTCAAGTATAGAACCCTATAATTAAAACAATTTAATGCTGATATAATTTAATCTGACTGCCGTATTTGTTGTGTATACCACTGTTTTAAAAATAACACACCTTCAACCTCTTACAATGATAGAAACCAGATTAAAATTAATCACACAACAGCATACTTAAATAGACAAACCTCTTTCTACAACCATCCTCATTCCAAAACATCACCACAATTTAGACATCACTGTTTGAGCAATCAGATTTGTGACATAGATGTGCATCAGACTAGATAGCCATGAGGCATTGAGAAGCACGTCATAAGGACCAAAGCTGATGGTACAATTTCTGGATATGGCATTTTTGGAAAGAGATTGCAAGCAGCCAGGAGATGATTCAGCCAATAGGAGGTTGGAACAGGCCCCACATGGGACAGAGTGAGATGTTTGTTCACTAGATGGGAAAAAGCTTTTAGCGGACCTAACTACCATACCTCCCTTGATCTGGTTCCTGTTGTGTGGTTGTGCTTTATAAATAACCCGATAAGAGTCTCTCTCAGTGCTGTTTTGTTTCTATTAAATTACTCAATATAAGAGAACCAGATTCATGACTAATTCATGACCAATACATGATGATCTGCGTTCAAATTTTGCTCCTTAACATTTGTGCCAAATTAATATTTTTCTAAAGTCAAATTTTAATTCTGAAATGGCATATTCTAGTCTTTGGTGTAGCTTTGCAGATTCAAAGGAAAAAAGGGGACATCTGGAATGGAAAGTTAATTAAGAGATTTGCTTCTCATTCATGATCAAAGACTACAACTAACCAATAGTAAAGATTTGTTTAATATCTGAATAGTTTCTCAAATACAATGTAATTTAATAGAGAGCAATGAAGATTTTTACTTAAGTCTCCTGCTTCTCAGATGTTTCTCTTGATGCGAAGCAACAGAAGAAACAGTCTCTTATAAAGTTTCAGAAACCTTAACAATGTCTCACAACAAAGTCTGCAATCAAAAGTCATAAATTCAAACATCTTCCATCAAATTTTTCCAAGGCCAAATTATCTCAGCTAAGCTGTCTATATCAGTTTATAGCACGTTTTATAGATATTTTTAATGAATGTATTTTTAATTGTCTCATGTGCGTCTACTGTTTTAGTTTCTAGAGAAACACTTGAGAAAAAGTTATAAGAAACATCAAATTAAATGAAACATAACTGAGGTCTCTATTACATCTACGGCCTCTGAAAAAGCTGAGTAATAGAATTTTCCTTTGAGAAAAGCTCATAAAGAAGATCAAGCGGTGGGCTTCATGGGTGGCAGAGCAAATGACGAAGAATTTGAACAAACAACATCAGAGAGATGAGGGGGGGGCGAGACAGGAACACCTTTTCTCACTTTTCCAAATAGTAAGATACCACATACACACATATACACAGACACACATCTCTGAGGGGCTCATGAGATGAAGGCTGGTGTCAAAGGTCACATATGTAGACTGACCCTGTTCTCTGACAGCTTTGAAGAGACTTCATGCATCGAGGGGAATCCTTCATGTCAAACCGAGACCTTCTTGCACACAAGACCTTTTTAGTGTGTATCTGTGTGTGTAAACTTGCACAAGTTACTAACCTGAAATCACTCTACTTTTGTCTCTTTTGCACTATATAAGACCACTAAATCCAATCATCTGGGAGTACAAAAACACAACAAGATTTTGTAATAACAAATTCTGTAGCTCACAAGATAGCACCACAAGAATGCCAAAGTCATAGGCATGATTACCAGGGAATGCATTAACTCGTCTTTCTTCTTTTATTTATTTATTTTTTAATGCTTTTAGTTTGATAAACACAAACGCCAAATGCATAAATCTAATGCAAGATATCTTCATAGTGCACTTTTGAATGAAGAGTCTTTTGAATAGTGCTTCCAAACAATCCATAAACCTGATACGGTGAAATATGACTAATATCAGGTATATCATTAAGACACCAGTGCATCCAGATGGTTTACTGTAATCCATCACTGATCTCCCTCTTGGCTGGTGAGAGTGAATAGAAAAAGGGAGGTGTTGATTTGTTACAAGAATACATTGAAGTAGGCATCTATTTAAATGCCCTTGTGTTGTGATTGTCAGGATTAAAAGAACATGCACCTCCCAAACTTTCATATAGAACTCCCATTAAAACCCATTTAAGCCCACCGGCAACTACAGTTGCCGCAGTTTATAGTTGTCATTTTCCTTTTGTAAGTATTTTTCTAGATGTTATCCATGTTTTATTTCTCAATGACATGCAAGAAAACAACCAAATAAAGGATTTCAAGAAAAAAAAAAAAAGGTATTCACTTCCTTCCTGTCACATGAGGCTGTCAAGTTCCTACCCCTACTTCCAGGAAGCATGGCGAAGGCAAACCCTCCCAAAGAAATGTAATTTTCATGTTACTAATAAGTATTTTTTGTTGACATATATATATCTACATAATCATGACGGTCTCTAGAATCATCCAAACAAAACAAATCTTACAGGAGATCTATAGTTTTTTGCATACTTAGTCAAAAGTCCAAGCGGCAACTATAGTTGCCGGTGGGCAAATGACTTGTAAGTACATATCATGGGGAAATGGAGTATACTGTGTTAATAGGTTAATAAATCAAGGTTATTGGTCTTGTTTAGTGCTTTTTGCTTTCATAATATCCCACCTAAAACATAACTTAACCCTTTAACTGACATCTCTACTGTACAGTAGACCTTAATTTGATAGGGAATAAATCTGTCAAAAGGAGGAGATGAGAAATTTTATGACATTATGTCTTGTAAGGGGCAAAATATTGAGGCCCCTTTATCCAGTTTGGATGCATTTCCTTCTAATTGGTCAAGGACCCTAATTCTTTTTATGACTTATGATTCCATTATAATGTTGAAATTCAGACAAGTAATGAGTTTACATTTACATTATTATATGAAATCACCTACTACAGTAAGCCATTGAATACTATGGGCCTAAAAAAAAGTGTAATTTTCTTTCAGGTATACCTTTTTTATTATATAGATGTAATATTTTCTTCATTCTATTTATTTTTATTTATTTATTTTCATTTAACTAACACCTCTAAGAATGAAAATACCTGCATGTTCAATAATCAGTAAATAAATACACAAACAATCATGGGTGTAGCCTACACATGATAATTATTTAAATAAGCATATATTTTAAAAAGAATATCATTAATTCATGAATATCAAGGATTTTTGTCAGGGTTAATCCATTTGACCTAAACAATATGTGCCTATTCATAAAAATGTGATATTTTACATATTTACATCACAAAGTGTAGCATGCAAATATGTTTATGTAAATTTATAAAACTAGTATCTTCACTGCTTATGTAAGGGAAAGTTCACCCAAAAATGGAAATTGTGTCATCATTTAGTCACCCTCAAGTTGCAAACCTTTGAGTTTGTTTCTTCTGTTGAGCACAAAAGAAGATATGTTGCAGAATGTTGGTAATCAAATTAATTTTCGCGCGTAATTTTCTTTCAGGTATACCTTTTTTTTATTATATAGATGTAATATTTTCTTCATTCTATTTATTTTCATTTAACTTTTTGATACACAATACCCTGTTGGGGCAACTTAATGGCTGCACGTTGTTCTGCACTATGTTCCACCACTTTAAGACAAATGGATTTGTTGTGTTGTCATATTCAAGAGATTATAAGCTAGATGCAGACTTTTTTGGGTTTGCATCGAATGTTCTTGGACTTTAATGCATAATAAATTTGTTTATGAATAAAGATTGATCTGTTGAAAGCAGTTATTATGAGTTAGATGCCAAAAGCTCTCCTCCTATTCAAATTTGACATTGAAGGGGTGCATACAACATATTTGCCCATCGGCAACTATAGTTGCCTCACATTCAAATACGAATTTCAAGAAGAAAAAAAAAAAACTGGGGAAAATAAATGCAGAACATGTTCACATAGGACACTATTAACACGACTATATGCATGAAACCATTAAAAAAAAATTGGGCACAAATGGGTTAACTATCAAAATTATAAAATTATCATCAAAATCATGCTAAAATCCAATGAAAAACGAGTGAAAAGCAATGAATCTCTAAACTGAAACAAAAATGTTGCTTTAAGACATCACAGGCAGATAGAAAAAAACTCAGCCATCAGATAAGTCACCATTTCTCTGAACACTCTGTTCTCTCCGCATCTCCTCTTTATCTGTTTCCTGTATTCCTCTGTTTATTCTGTTATTCTTTCTCCCTCTACATTCCTGATAAGTTTCCTCCATATCTCTTATTCTCTCTTTTAAACTTTCTGCTTCTCTTTCATCCATTTCTTCCTGCTTACCTTCCTTCACCTTATTTCCACTGTTGCTGAAAAGATGTAACAGTGCGTGTTTGTTTGTGTGTGTGTGTGTGTGTGTGCGTGCGTGCGTGCGTGCGAGTGTGTTTGGCGGTGTGCGTACGTGTTGCGTAATGTTGCTGAGTGAACATGTTCCTGTCCGTCAGAATTCTCTCGTGGGACGCATCCAAAATGTCACTTGCTCCCCCTCACTGTTCCTTTCGGTGTCTCTTCAGTATCCTTCAGTCCCTGACATTTACACTACATACTGGAGCCTTTACCACACCACATGGGACACACACTGAGAAAGAGGGAGCTGGCGAGGACCGAAGAGATAAAATCAGGTGAAAGAAACCAAGAAACAGGCAAGCATTAGAGAATAACAAACCTTGCAAAAAACAGGGCAAGATGCGAGGACACCTAAATAAATACAAATACGAGCAAGGCCTGTTTAACACTCCAGTGCCAAGCTGTGCACCCAGTAGCGGTTTTTGGCACGGGCGAACCGGGCAGAAAAAATGTATCATTTTTTCATGATACATGGGACGGGGCGGCACGAGGAGTTAAAAAAATAAAATAAAATCCTCTGCGCCGCCGCCGCGAATCGGTTTTCTATTATCTATCATTTCACTGTGTGGGGAATTGGCAAATTGGCGCCCCTGCTTGCTGAGAAGGTGCCGTGCACAGAAGCTGTGTGAGAAGGGGAAAGGGGAGCGGGGCGCGGCGCGGGGAATTTTCAAATCTGTGTAATTATAATTTAAATCGGACTACTTTTCAAATTGTATTTCATAAACCAACATCTCAGACGTTATGTCAAAACGTTATGGGGTTTCAAATCAAAAAATGACTTTCTGTTACAGAACAGGGCATTGATTTCATACATGTCCACTGTAGAGGACATCAGGACATAAATCAATTCTCTTAAGTGTGTTTTTCAAATGTTCTAATGAAGGATTTGTGCAATTGAGAAATATAATTTTCTTTTTCACTTATGTTGTTATAATAAAATATAACTGTTTGTGCAGAATTTTGTGTTTTTTGGGGGGGGGCTCGAAGGGGGTCTCGCCCAGGGTGTACTTCAATGTAGAACCGCCACTGTGTGCACCAGCACATCAACATGGTAACATAAAAATATACCAAGCATTTGAAATAGCTATGAGCCATTAAAGCAATTTTCTGTGCAGGAGGTCGAGCACAATTAAACGGCACTAACAAAAATAGCATATAAATCCTTTAAAAAACAATGTGTCTACCATCAGACACACAAGGCTTTTGCTTCATTAATATAGGAAAATCACAAATCGCATAATATATTAGCCTAACTTAAAACACACAAAGCATAAACATTTAAGTCTCACATGTCAATGTCAAATATAATTTCTTGCTTTTCATTATTGTGTTATTCCCTGCTGTCCATATTTATTAAAGGAATAGTTAATCAAAAAATTTAAATTTTCAGAAAAAATTACTTGTGAAAGTTAAAACACCTTAGTGATGGATCTGTTTCTTACAAACACACAGCTTTATGCTTCACAAGATGTTAACTGATGGAATGGAGTTGTGTGGATTATTGTGATGCTTTTATCAGTTGTTTGGACTTCAGAGGATCCACTGGTGAGCAATGTAATGCTGTATTTCTCCAAATTTGTTGTGCTGAAGAAACAAACTTATCTACATCTTGGATGGTCTGAGCGTAGGTACATTTTCAGCTAAATTTTCATTTTTGGGTGAACTATTCCTTTAAGTTGAGAACCACTGATTGAGGTGTTATATGTTGACTACACACAAAAAAGGGGAAAACAATTCTCAATTCTTAAGGTAAAAAGCTAATTCAAGCTCATCTAGCACACTGAAAAGTGTATCCCTACCTTGCAACAGCTAGCCAAATCGCTAAAAGGTGCTACAAGGACCCCAGACATCCCTCGATTTTGCCTGCGTTCAATCACAACCAGCTATGGCCTAGAAACAAATTGATATCTTGCCATCTACCACTAACACTTAGTGTAGCTTGTCAAACTACATTGAGAATTGTTTTTAATAATTTAATAATGCAATAAATTATAAAATCGTTGTCAGAAGTTAGCTTTTTAGAATTCTTACAAACTTGATGAAATCTAATTCACATGAAAAAGACAACATTTACATTTATCTCAAGCTGCAGCTATAAACTCTGGATTCAGTCAGATTTACTGAACAGAAAGTGCTGTTTGTGTGTCTGTCACTGTGTGGAACTTGCATCAAGCCTGACTGACATTTGTTTTCAAAGAATTGGTGAGTAATATGATCTATTATTTTATGTTTCACCAATATTGGCCAACAAAAGGCCAATATTGCAAAAGATTGTGTTGATCAATATGTTTATAGTGCATTTCACTGTATTTTATGTTGATTATAGTATGCTACTCATCTCGGACATACTTTACTGCTAAGCAGAACTGTGTTGTTTATGTGGACAGTGTGACCTGTAGCCTGTTAATATGGATGGGGAAATAAATATGCACTGCTTTCACGTGTGTTGTGAAACAGGCCTCAGCGTGAGCAAGAAAGGAGTAAAACAGGGAAGCAAAGAAAAATGTAAGTGAAGGAGGGAAGGAAAAACATCCCTTCTCCCCCACGGACTCACTTACTCCTCTCCCTCTCTCTCTCTGAGTCATCCATCTGACGGAGATAAAAGAGCCTATAAAACATCAAAACAAAAATAGCATAATTTATGCAGCAACATCATCTTAAGGAAAATAAATAAGAGAACTAAGCAGCACCTCACTGTAGCTGAGCAGGCACAGAAAGAGTTTAAAGGGCCAGAATGCTTAAAGAAGCCATATAGATTCTTCACGCACCTTGATATCCTCAGAGACATGCTTACGTAACTGATCTAAAGAACAGTCACAGCCATTAAACAAAAAATTTCTTTGATCAGTTTCACACACGCACATTTACATATGCGCTAAGCTCTCTATAAGCTCTCATGATCTATATGGTAGCTGTGTCTGGTTTAGAGGAAAGTCAAAGCTGCAGGATATTCTTATTATTCTGCTAGGTTATAACAGTCATCAGTCACAGCTCCCTTTATCTTAATATGTTTGTACATGTGTGTAATTTCTGATCAATTTAATGTGTCTTTGCTGAATAATAATGTCAATTTCTTAAAAAAAACAAATAAAAAAGGGACTCAAATATTTTGAATGGTATGTATTTTTAAAATGTATTATGATTTTTTAAGTTAATGCAGTTGTTTTCTAACAAGACAAAAGTGTCAGTGAAAAGCCTTTCAGGGTGAGACGGACAGTTTAAGCATCTTAATAGCAAATACTTATTTATTTCCTGTAGTTAGTTTCATAATAAGACACAAGTGCTTTTCAGCTCCAGTCCTGGAGGGTTGTGGCTTGTTTCCGTTGTGTTGTGCTAATTTCATTATGTTGTGGCTTGTTTCTGTTGTGTTGTGCTAATTTCATTGTTGTGGCTTGTTTCCATTGTGTTGTGCTAATTGTGTTGTATTGTAGCTTGTTTCCGTTGTGTTGTGCTAATTGCGTTGTGGCTTGTTTCCTTTGTGATGTGGTTTGTTTCCTTTGTGTTGTGCTAATTCCATTGTTGTGGCTTGTTTCCATTGTGTTGTGGAGATTTTGTTACTGGGCCACCATACCTGTGTCCTACAGACATTATTAACAAATCCCAATGTAACCCACTCTTCTAATAAGTAACACCTGAACACCTTGACTAGCTTGTTCAGGTATGTTCTGCCCTCCAGAAATAGAGCTGAGGAGCCCGGGTGTAAGTTTTATACTGACATGAAACAATTTGATTCTGAGATGAAGCAATCTGTCTTAATCACTTGTTCCAAGTTAAATGGGGAAATTAAAATCACAAAAATGTACTGAAATAGCTCATAGTGCCTGTATGTTGACTTTGTGTAGGCCTACTGCATGTGAATGCATCAGCCAACTAATCAAAAAACTCTCCAAGCATTACTCACCATGATCGCACCTGTGCAGTGACTGTTGTTGATGTGATACTTCCCCTTAGTCAGAGAGCTGTCTACATGCATACTTGTCCCAGATGAATACCTGCTCCACCTCAACACCTGTTCCCATTGTCTATTAGAAGGGCTTACACTCCACCCAGTCAGTGCAGAGGTTGATTTAAAAAGACTGTAAACAATGAGCCTCAAAGCAACAGGCACTGGACGTTCACTGACCTTGACTCACTCTCTCTCTCTCTCTCTCGCTTCCTTGCCATCTATATGTCTAGCTTGAGTGTATCATGAATAATGTATTTAATCAGTGCATTGTCTCCTGCGTGGTGCTGCTCGGGGTTAAATTACAGAATGCTGGTTTGACGATTGTTCCTCTCGATGAAGGTTAAGAACCTTTTTTTGTGCTGAAGGGAGAGTCGGACACAAGTATCTCGGCAAGCATCAAAAGCCGTTGATCATGCACCAAAAGGCTGCCTTGCCTTCGATCATGCCCTGGAGCAATGCTTTCATTTGAAAAAGTTCCTTCCAGAGGATTTTTAAACTGAACATGCCTTACATGTGTCTATCTCGAGGAGGTTTATAATAGCTGGATATTTGCTGTCAGCTTTGTTTTGTTGTTGGCATGCAAGGTTTTGAACTAATCACCTAAACCATGAATACCATGTGACTTAAAATTGGTGTCATGATTGGCAGACATTTCAATTCCATTTGATAACAAATTTGGGGAAAAAAGTTACTAGGTGTGTTTGACTTCATTTGGCACTGCGCAGACCGATAAGAGTCTGGCTTGAGGCTGTGCATGTTGATTTAGAAATTTTGTCCAACTTGAGACAGTCCCGACGCCAAATTAATGTGACAGAGATTCGAAAGCAGCTGGTTCGCTCAGTCATTGAGACTTATCCAGATCTGCTACACGAGCTCTGATGATTTTTAAACTGAACATGCCTTACATGTGTCTATCTCGAGGAGGTTTATAATAGCTGGATATTTGCTGTCAGCTTTGTTTTGTTGTTGGCATGCAAGGTTTTGAACTAATCACCTAAACCATGAATACCATGTGACTTAAAATTGGTGTCATGATTGGCAGACATTTCAATTCCATTTGATAACAAATTTGGGGAAAAAAGTTACTAGGTGTGTTTGACTTCATTTGGCGCTGCGCAGACCGATAAGTGTCTGGCTTGAGGCTGTGCATGTTGATTTAGAAATTTTGTCCAACTTGAGACAGTCCCGACGCCAAATTAATGTGACAGCGATTCGATAGCAGCTGGTTCGCTCAGTCATTGAGACTTATCCAGATCGGCTACACGAGCTCTGATGATGACAGCAAGTTTACGATTGGCAAAACTCAATGCCAACAACAGTGACATGCTTTTTAGGGTTATTATAACACCATTAGTTCCACTAAATCTGAGTTTGAACTCTTAACTCTTTTCATGTCATTTTAAAGTTTTATTGTCTCATGTTTATTAGAATAAAACTGATTAAAAAAAAACAGATCCCACTTGATTTATAATGGGTATTTAATAGTATTGTCACGATGCACACACACGAGGAACGAGGAGACGCTGGAGAATACTTTACCAAGACTTTATATACAGGAACCAAGGGAGACGAACTCAGGAAGAAGTTTAACAGCAGACAGAGAACTAGGGACTGGGAACACTTTAAATACACACAGGAGGAGGGGATGACGAGACACACCTGGGATCAACGAAACATCATGGGGAACACCTGGGACAAATTAAACATGGGAAAGGAACACCTGGGGAGCAAGACACAGACAAAACATGGAACAGAGTCTGACATAACGCCCCCCTCCGGAAGGCGTGACCTCACGCCATATAACATCCAATAGGGAGGGGGGGTGGGTACTCTGGAGGTCCCTCAGGACAGACACGGGACAGTGGGCCTCCAGAGCGGTACCCGTTCGGGGTGCCATGGCGG
>NW_015539816.1:1886982-1907106 GCF_001515605.1 Sinocyclocheilus anshuiensis | reverse complement strand
TACACTTTAAATATCTGATAATATACAGAGATCATACAAACCTTATTAACAGTGATATCAAAACACATTTTAGGCATAATATTAAGAAATGTGCATTGTGCAATAAAGATATACTCCAAATAAAGTTTAATTATAATTTTATATAAGTCTTAAGTGAAATGTCAATAAATATGTCAATGGATTTAAAGTACACATCATATGAAATAAATGTATTTTAAATAAATTATGGCATAGGTTTTTTTAATTAATAGGGTAACCCCAGTCAAAGTCAAACACACCTACTGTTTCTGAGCAGGTTTCCAGGACACTACCCTCAACTTTAATTATGTGAAGAGATGCAGCCTACCCCCAAATTCACATCTCTGCAATAAGAGAAATTATTCTGACTGAAAAGTATACACACCTTCAAATAATACAGTCGCGTTAAGGAAATATGAGCAGTCAGTGGTGTTTTGATGTCTCATGGTTATGCTTGCTCAGTGTGATCAACATTCCCCTCGCTCCTGTGAACACACACACACTCCTCATCAGCAGTTTGGACTCAAAACACTGTAATCTGTAATCATAAACACATAAAATCTGAATTCCTTCAAATCAGGCACTTATAGAACATTTCCTGTCTGCAATCTGATCACAATGTATCTCACAACTGAGAGTCTCCGCCACACAGGCAGTGATTTGCATATACTTGTGTCAGGAGTTCAGTGGGCGTGACTTCCATTCTTCTTGTTATTCTACTGTCAATTCTCACTTCATTTATGCAGTGCGTGTCTTCATGTTTTACTTGCTACTTGTGCAGTTGTTTGTCTTGTTTGTTCTGTTTGTTCCCTAATCCAAATATCCCTTTCTGGACCTCCGTGGTCCATAATGGCGTTACTGTGGGCTTCTGGGTGGAGCAGTGTTTATAAATGAGGAAACTGTAATCTGTGATTGTATTCACGCTTTGCTTTTATTTGCCAGATTCCTTAAGCTTTTGCTTGAGAAAAAAGCTCAAAGAGTTAAGATGAGAGAGAGGGAAGCAGAAAGAGAGGAAGGCACTGAGGAGCACGAGCTGCTCTGTGTCGCATTCAGATACAGCAGTCACCTCTTTGTCGACTTTAATTAAAGCTCATTTAGCATATGGCTAATGAGGGATGGTTTTAATCAGTGAGGCTGTAAAAATGACAAAGGGAAATGAATTGAATTTGCTCAATAGATGATTTTAGTTCTCCTGAAGTCTAATTGCTTTTGTGAGTTATGTAGTTTCAAGGCGAGAACAGTCATAAATGGCTCTATGGATATGTAAAGTGTCCTGTTACATTCTGATTACAGTATGATATAGTGAGGTCCAAAAGTCTTAATTTTTTATTTATCTTTATTTGAACGAAAAAGTCTTTATTTTGAATTTATTTAATTTATTACGAAAAGTTTCATTAAAAATTAGCACTATTTAAGTGAAAATCTGAACTGAAAAGTATGTGAATCACTATTAATTATTAAAAACAATTATTTTTAATGCTGATTATTCCACTTAAATATCTTAAAATTACATCCATGTCTTTTCTACCTTGCATAATTTTGCATAAGTAAACATAAGTTTATTTTGTTGATAGTTTAATTGGAAAACTACAAATACATGCAACAAGAAAATGAGAACTGAGACTTTTTTTTTGCTGTATATAATCCATAATCAATCTGCACTTTGACCAAATTCTTAGTTTAGTTGGTCACATAAACTGTTAATCTCTTGTAAAACTGTCTTCGGTATATATGTGTCTTGGGCCTAAACGCTAGAAAGACCACATGGCTTCTATGACGTCACCACTCTTTCTCTCAGTCGACTTATTGACCAACTGTTTATTACGTAATAATGTCAATGTAAAAATAGCTGCTGCCTGCGACCCATCACATCTGCCATTCGCACTCAGTCAAATCAATACCTCCTGGCTCCTGCTTATATGGAGGATTAATCCCCAGACATTAGATTACAAACCCGGTGGCATCTGCACACTACATATCTATAGTCTGAGTTTGACACAACAGCACCCAGTGACACTTGACCTTGTACACAGCTGTTGAATTACACAACATCATGTCAACATAGCTGCATGTTGTCATGTTAAAGGTAATCGGCAAGAAGACAGTCGAATGATACATTTCATTCAACACAGGAATGACAACTTCTTATACTTGGAAAAGTATAATAGAATTCTGCTTGGAAATTTACTTTGATTTTGCCAGATACATAGATAAATGGTAAGATATAATGATATCATCATGATGATATTATACTCTCTAGAAAATAAAAGAAATTAAAATGTGTTAATGAGCTAAACATGAGCCAACAATATGATGTATTATGTACACTAAAGTAAAAAAGTTCTATACTACTAGGTACTTATACTATATTGACTGGGTTAAATAGAATTGCATTTCTAAAAAGAGACTAAAATACAATTTTCATTTTCTAAAATTAGACTAAATGTCATCAGTTTTCGTCGACTAAAACTAGACTAAAATGTCATCAGTTTTCGTCGACTAAAACTAGACGAAAATAGTCGTGGATAATTCTGACTAAAATAAGACTAAAATGCTCGGACTTTTTTAGTTGACTAAAACTTGACTAGACTAAAAAGAGTATGAACGTGACTAAAACTAATAAAAACTAAAATGACAGCTTCACACAAAGACTAGACTAAAACTAAAATTAAAACAGGCCACCAAAAACAACACTATTGCCAAGACTGAATTGAATTTCTTAAAAATACCGTTAAAATAGAATTTTTGTGAAACCATTACAATTAAAAATAGCTGTTTTCTATTTTAATATATTGCAAAATGTAATTTATTCATGGGATGCAAAGCTGAATTTTTAGCAGTCATTTCTTTAGTCTTCAGTGTCACATGATCCTTCAGAACTCATTCTAATATGCTGATTTGCGTCTCAATAGACATTCCTTATTATCAATGTTGAAAATAGTTGTGCTGCTTAAAATGTTTGTGGAAGCCATATGTAACGTTATAAATGTCTTCACTGTGACTTCGGATCAATTTCATGCATCCTTGACGAATAAAAATACAAATAAAAACTGACCCCAAACCTTTTCAGTGTAGTAAATAATACAGTAAATTATATTTACTCCATCCATTATCTCCATTGCACCCAGGAGGATGTACAACATGTTTAGCAGAGACAGGTGTGTAAAACATGGTAAATTACTGTATCATCTCTGCTGATAATCGTACACCCGCAGAAGAATTGCTAGCACTGCATAGCAAACCAATTTCTTTGTTGCTGCCATCTATGTTGACAATCTATGAACTGCAAAGCTAATGTTAGCACTGCTATTTTGCTCTTGAACATTTTATTCTCTTCCATATTTTATTTGAGGTTAAAATATGAGGCCCATTAAAACACTGTGGTAGGCTGTGGAGATTATGCTTATTTTAGCACTGAATTCCGACAGAATGCAGTGAAACGAAGAGGCAGTCCTGCTATCTAACTCTGCTCCTGCATTCTCGTCTGTTGTTTTCTCTTTCTCCTGCTGTCTGTTCTATTATGTGGTTGCGCTTGGCTGCGGACTGAGCTGTGATTGTCTCTGTGGGCTGCTGCTAGCGGTGCAAAAGCAGGTATTAGTCAAGTATAGAGCTGTCGGGGGAAAAAATCAACACACCTGAACAGGAAAGCAGAAAAAAGAGAATATTTAACATTGCTCCCTATAGAGAGTTCAGAGCAGTTGTATTGTTGTTAATATTGCTATTCTGCTTCTCTGACCATGAAATGCATCTGTATTCACTACACCTCAGTACAAGCAGGAAATGGTGTGTAGTCAGAATTTATGTTTGGGTAGTTTAACCAGAAAAAAAAATGGCAAAAGCTTTTCCAATTTTGAGGACACATTGGCCTACAGTATGTGTATAAACAAATGCTCATAAGTCCTATAAAGCTGTTATTGTGTGAGAAGGTGAGTATGACACTGAGTCATAACTGCAGACATGAACGTTTGATGTGTATCATGCGTGTGTGTGTGTGTGTGCGTCTTTGACTTTGTGTCTGTGTGTACCAGGGTCTGTGCAAGGGGACACTGAGATGTCATTCATGACATTTTCGCTCCAATGACAGTTTCGTTATAACAACAGTTTTCAATTAAACTCTTTTTTTCTTCTCAGCTCTCTCTCTCTCCCTCTCTAAATAGCTATTGTCATTATTAAACTTATTATAAGTTTAACTGCATTGCTTTCTTTTGATTTCCTAATTCGATTCCTCAGAGACTTCAAGGATTTAGTATTTTGCGTTTATACAGTTTTTGTTTGTGTTTAGAGTTATTTCAGTAATTATGTGTATGTAAATGTTAACAACTGTAACTTTTTAAAATCAAATGCAACAGTATTTTATTTTGAATGATCTGTTTAATGCATAAATCTGCTGCGTGAAATGTTTTTTGTAGACGTGATTTATGGATCAGATGCAGAAATATCAACAATTTCCTTTTGATTGTGTCTCAAGTTGCAGTTTTGGCAAGTAAACAACTGTAAACAGCAGTAAACTTTGTCTTGTCACATTGACAGAAAATGATAAAAATGAACATGTCGGTTCTCATCATCATTGCACCAGCTGCTCTCTCTTTTTCTCGTTCTCTTCCATTCACGTCTGAGATCTAAGACGCCGGGGTTCGTCTTTATTTAAATTTATGTGTGTGTACTTCTAACATGTTTGGTTGGTAAAATAAATGTTGTAAATTCAAATCAGAGCGTCTTCCGTGTCTGGAATGGATGTATTCTTGAGTCTATAAGGTAACAATAATATAATAAGATAACCTTGTTTGAAATGGGTTTGGCTAAAAGAAACTTTTGGTTTCGTCTATACTATTAGGTACTTATACTATATTGACTGGGTTAAATAGAATTGCATTTCTAAAAAGAGACTAAAATACAATTTTCATTGACTAAAACTAGACTAAATGTCATCAGTTTTCGTCGACTAAAACTAGACTAAAATGTCATCAGTTTTCGTCGACTAAAACTAGACGAAAATAGTCATGGATAATTCTGACTAAAATAAGACTAAAATGCTCAGACTTTTAGTTGACTAAAACTTGACTAGACTAAAAAGAGTATGAACGTGACTAAAACTAATAAAAACTAAAATGACAGCTTCACACAAAGACTAGACTAAAACTAAAATTAAAACAGGCCACCAAAAACAACACTATTGCCAAGACTGAATTGAATTTCTTAAAAATACCGTTAAAATAGAATTTTTGTGAAACCATTACAATTAAAAATAGCTGTTTTCTATTTTAATATATTGCAAAATGTAATTTATTCATGGGATGCAAAGCTGAATTTTTAGCAGTCATTTCTTTAGTCTTCAGTGTCACATGATCCTTCAGAACTCATTCTAATATGCTGATTTGCGTCTCAATAGACATTCCTTATTATCAATGTTGAAAATAGTTGTGCTGCTTAAAATGTTTGTGGAAGCCATATGTAACGTTATAAATGTCTTCACTGTGACTTCGGATCAATTTCATGCATCCTTGACGAATAAAAATACAAATAAAAACTGACCCCAAACCTTTTCAGTGTAGTAAATAATACAGTAAATTATATTTACTCCATCCATTATCTCCATTGCACCCAGGAGGATGTACAACATGTTTAGCAGAGACAGGTGTGTAAAACATGGTAAATTACTGTATCATCTCTGCTGATAATCGTACACCCGCAGAAGAATTGCTAGCACTGCATAGCAAACCAATTTCTTTGTTGCTGCCATCTATGTTGACAATCTATGAACTGCAAAGCTAATGTTAGCACTGCTATTTTGCTCTTGAACATTTTATTCTCTTCCATATTTTATTTGAGGTTAAAATATGAGGCCCATTAAAACACTGTGGTAGGCTGTGGAGATTATGCTTATTTTAGCACTGAATTCCGACAGAATGCAGTGAAACGAAGAGGCAGTCCTGCTATCTAACTCTGCTCCTGCATTCTCGTCTGTTGTTTTCTCTTTCTCCTGCTGTCTGTTCTATTATGTGGTTGCGCTTGGCTGCGGACTGAGCTGTGATTGTCTCTGTGGGCTGCTGCTAGCGGTGCAAAAGCAGGTATTAGTCAAGTATAGAGCTGTCGGGGGGAAAAATCAACACACCTGAACAGGAAAGCAGAAAAAAGAGAATATTTAACATTGCTCCCTATAGAGAGTTCAGAGCAGTTGTATTGTTGTTAATATTGCTATTCTGCTTCTCTGACCATGAAATGCATCTGTATTCACTACACCTCAGTACAAGCAGGAAATGGTGTGTAGTCAGAATTTATGTTTGGGTAGTTTAACCAGAAAAAAAAATGGCAAAAGCTTTTCCAATTTTGAGGACACATTGGCCTACAGTATGTGTATAAACAAATGCTCATAAGTCCTATAAAGCTGTTATTGTGTGAGAAGGTGAGTATGACACTGAGTCATAACTGCAGACATGAACGTTTGATGTGTATCATGCGTGTGTGTGTGTGTGTGTGCGTCTTTGACTTTGTGTCTGTGTGTACCAGGGTCTGTGCAAGGGGACACTGAGATGTCATTCATGACATTTTCGCTCCAATGACAGTTTCGTTATAACAACAGTTTTCAATTAAACTCTTTTTTCTTCTCAGCTCTCTCTCTCTCCCTCTCTAAATAGCTATTGTCATTATTAAACTTATTATAAGTTTAACTGCATTGCTTTCTTTTGATTTCCTAATTCGATTCCTCAGAGACTTCAAGGATTTAGTATTTTGCGTTTATACAGTTTTTGTTTGTGTTTAGAGTTATTTCAGTAATTATGTGTATGTAAATGTTAACAACTGTAACTTTTTAAAATCAAATGCAACAGTATTTTATTTTGAATGATCTGTTTAATGCATAAATCTGCTGCGTGAAATGTTTTTTGTAGACGTGATTTATGGATCAGATGCAGAAATATCAACAATTTCCTTTTGATTGTGTCTCAAGTTGCAGTTTTGGCAAGTAAACAACTGTAAACAGCAGTAAACTTTGTCTTGTCACATTGACAGAAAATGATAAAAATGAACATGACGGTTCTCATCATCATTGCACCAGCTGCTCTCTCTTTTTCTCGTTCTCTTCCATTCACGTCTGAGATCTAAGACAGACTAAAAGTCCCTGCGAGACAGAGAAGAAAAGGTGTCGTGAATATTTATGAATATCGATATTCTCTAAACTCTGAACACATACTCTGAATTCTCTTGCAGTATTAAACTTTGGATGGTTGAAAGTGTGTGTGTGTGTGTGTGTGTGTGTGTGTGTGTGTGTGTGTGTGTGACCTGTAAATACTTATGCAACCTGTCATTTGTTAAGTGATTTAATTATTGTATTAATTGAATATAATAGGAAGCCTGAAAACATTCAAACAGAGAGACATACAGTAGCAACATACAGTAGCAAAAGTATGTGGGCACCCAACCACTTGACCTATATGTGCTTGATGAAGATTTAATTAGAAAACCATGGACATTAATAGGGAGCTAGACACAAGCATCAGTAAGGTCAGGCACTGGGCAACTGGTTCTGGCTCACAGACTTTTTCTCAATAGATCCTAAATGTGTTTAGTGGGGGGTTTAGGTCTGGACGTTGTACAGTCATGTTTTTCCACACCAGATTTAGTAAACCTTTTATTTCTGGACCTAAATACATGGCATATGAAAGGTTTATTTGTTTGTTTGTTTGATGGAGCTGAAAGAGTCAAATGTGTTATTTAGAAAGAGGGGTAACACTTTAGTATAGGGACCAATTCTCATATTAATTAGTTACTTATTAGCAAGCCTATTATTAACATATTGGCTGTTTATTAGTACTTATAAAGCACATTCTGCATGACCATATTCTACATCCCTAATCCTACCCAATACCTAAACCTGACAACTACCTTATTAACTATTAATAAGCAGAAAATTAGGAGTTCATTGATGGTTAATGGTTTGTTCATAGCAAGAATTGGACCTTCAAATAAAGTGTGACCATTTATATTTCTTAATGTATTTAATGTATTAGGCATCATTAATGGACAATATTTATATGTCATTTTTTAAATCTAGATTAGTGTTGCATATACTGTATAATACAGTTTTAACATTTCATGTTGTATAAATTAAAATCAGTTAATACAGTATGAACAAACAGAAATTAACATTGAAAAATAGTATATTTTTAAACTAACAAGTGCTGTCCATTATTAGCTTATGGTATCCAATTAACAATCAATTAACTCTCCCTTATGTTGTTCCAAAGCTGTATTACTTTCTTTCTTTTGTTTAACATACTTTAAAGAATGTTGGCAACCAAACAGTTTTGGTTACCATTGACTTCCATTGTTACAAAAATAAATAAATAAAATAAAGGTTTGGAATGACAAGAGGATAGTGATGACAGACTATTCATTTTTGAATGAATCCTTCAAAGTCTTGTGGGGAAATGACTGTGAAGTAGATGAGTGGATCTGTTTATCTTGCTGAGAAAACCCTCAAGTGATTAACAGCAGTGTTATGTGTGATTAGACTTATCACATTATTTACTATCATAAGATCTTTTTTTCTTGAGGATGGTGTGTCTTAAGAGCTTTGTGTGTGATTGTGTTGCATGCTGTGTGAAAATATTTCATCTGGTGAGAATAAACACTTGGCCCAATAGGCAATGCGTTTCTTTAAATCTGTCAATTGCTTCAGACACAAGCTGTTACTTTTATTGGTAATGGGTATTTTCAGCATCTCAAACGGGCACATTTTACTATTATGACATATGGACAGCCTCTGGGCCAGTCGGCTGAGTGGGTTAGTTATGAGATGGCGTTTTGACAGACGGCTAGGCTGACACGGTGAATCTGTTTTTGAGAGGATGGAGCAGATAACGAGACTGCCCTCTCAGATGGCCACCTGTTCTGAGCGCAACCCCATCAGAGAAAGACCCAAACAGACCGCTGCTTTCCAGAGGAAGTGAGTGTGTGACAGACAGATTTGCAAATTGGGAGAGCTGCTCTGTCAGGAACTTCAGCCGGAGGGAAAGTGAACCGTTACCAAAGGCCTGTTGGCTCCTTAGGGTGCAATATTCACCATAAGGCTAAATGTCTTTGCTGAGGTTGTTCTATTTGTGTTTCATGCTGCTGGAGGCAAAAGAGGGACCTGTTTTACTCTGCTGCAGTTTGTGTGTGATCACACGTTTAATATGCTTGTGTGTGCATGTGTTCTACACTGTATTTATATTATTAGTGTGTGGTATTTGTGCTTTATGTTGACTCTGGCAGGGTTGTGTCACATTTAGTTCACCTGTCTTCATTTTATGCACACTGCAGTGATACATTGTTACCTGTTTACATGAAAACACCACTGATTCTGAGAACAAATTAAACACAGACGTCATTTACGGTGGGGACAGATAGGACATGGCTGACTGCCATCTATCTGCCATTATTTCCTGCCATTGTTTACATGGTTACATTCAGTAGAGACTGCAAACACAAAATATGATTTGTCACTGAAAATATGCATATGATTGATTTTAGAATATAGGAATCAATATTGGAGTTATTCACATGATTATTGTGATTATTTGGAAAGGTGATATTTTTGTCTAGCATTCATTCATTCATTCATTCATTCATTCATTCAATCATTCATTATTGCATAGCCTAATTAATAATTGTCACAGATTCACCAGCCACACCAGCCACCTACATCCGTTCACAATCACCTGAGTACTAATTATGAACACCTGATCCCACTTACCTGAGCACTATATCTGTTCACTCACCTCAGTATCTCATTGACTAGTCTCAAGGTTGCATACCTTACCTCATGCCTTTCCACACCACTCTGGATCTCTGTGGCTTTGTGGCTCCTGCCATCTTGCTGGATCTTCCTAAAGAGGATTAAGATAAGGACTGTTACTCTTCAGTTTCTAGAGCTAAAGTTATGTTTCAGTTTTAATACTTGCCTTTTGAAGCTCTCCTTCAGTTTGTGTAAATAAAGAAGCTCTGAATCTTTCTTCCTGTGTATGCCTCTCTATCCAGCCGTGACCGTGCTCCGCCTGTATATAGTGCTTGGGTATTTCAATATTTGCTAACAAAACAATTCATTATTTTATTGCATAACATAATTAATATTGATAAGCTGAGCCTGAACATTAAATTATTTTGCTAATAAAAAAAATGTTTGTTTATTCAATGTTAAATTATTTGCCAAATCTAATTTTCAATTCAAGCCTTTTTAGTTATGATTAATATTTGCTGAAAATAATATGCACAAGCTATTTACTTACTTGGTCAATTGTTTAATTATTTGCATAACTTGATTAATAATCTTATTTGTAAACAACTTTTTTTTTTTTTTGATATAAGATGAAAAGGCTTTGCTTTCATTGTTTTGTTGCTTTATGTTCGTTTATAACTCTGTTCCCCTGTAGTTTACTGAATACAAAAGTTAAATTATTTACATAACAGAATTAATATTGCTATGACTTTCTCTTTTGCCATTTTCATTTCAATTGCCACGTTCATCTTGAAAACCATATACAGTATCTCTATCAAGTCACGTATGTTTTCTGTTTTCACTTTTGCTTTATTCTCTCACTCTCTAGTTCTCTAAACGCATCTCTCCTCCTTTACACTGTCATTCAACTTCCATCCCCTGTCTCTTTCTTGATTTGTGTCTTTAATCATGCTGTCATACTCAGAACTGTGTATGAGTCACATCAGTATCTGGCTGTATAGTTCAGAGCAGGGCTGGATTGGGGGCTGTTGAGGTCTTCTGGTACAGCCTGCTCATTAGGCCTCACCCCCAAAAAAAAAACGATCTAGAAAGCCATTGACTTATCCAAGCTTCTCTCTCTCCTATAGTTAAACTCATGAACATCTCAGTCTTGACTCTCGCGCTCTCGCTAATGAGTTATTGAATAAATCATCATTAGCTCTTCATATTCATTTCTTCTGAAAAATGAAAATTGGTTCTTTTCTCGTGGTGTTTCTTCTGCTCTGTCTCTTCAGCTGTCTTGTTTACAGTCTCTGTCTGTCTTTTTCTCCCATCATGCTCTTTTTGTCTCCAAGGTTTTGTGGTGCCACTGTGACCAGACTCTACAGCAACATAAATATCATCATAGTAGATGTGGAACACAAGTGTTACGAATCCTGTCCATGGACTTCCATCTGATCGCCACCAGAGGTCACTCGTCCATCATATTGACTCTCTCACTACACAGACTGTTACACGTCACCACGGACTACATTTCCCATCATCCATTGCACTGATTGCACACAGCTGTATCCAATCACACACACTATATTACACTCACTCAAACTCACTCAAACTGCCGAGTATTGTTTAGCGTTTATCACTTACCCAGCGATAGCTACTCTACGGAGCCAGTTCTGTTTTCCTAGTTTAGTCATAGTCTCGCCTTGCCTGTTTTCCTGTGTTCAGATTCTTGCCTGTGTTTTTGGATTACCCTTTTGTCTTGCTGTTTCGGACTCTGTTTGCCCCTGCCTGGACTATTGCTTTTAACCTGGATTATCTCTTGCCTTGCCCTGTTGGCTTATGTTCGCCATCGATTGACCCTTGCCTGTTTCTTGGACTATATTGTGTCTTGCCTGTACCATACCCGTTTGCTGGTGTTCGACCCTGCATGTGTTTTGACCATGTTTATTAATAAAAGCTTGCAAATGGATCCGCACGTCTCTCGTCCCTGTCGCCCCTTACAAAAAGAGTTTAAAGCAGACTCGTTCTAGTGTTTCCTTTTGGATTCATCCCACGGTTTCCCTGCTGTGGGGTGAAATGAAACAATGCGATGTTTTTCTCTCTGATTTAATATAATAAAAATCCTTCAAATATTCTGATTGCTTTTTTTTTCTCTCTTTTTTCTTCACAGGGGGGTTGTGGGTTGAGGGTTGTGACTAATTTGTATTTAGTTGAACTCAACATACAGTACTCAGCATTGACATGTCATCAGCGGCTGTGTCATTGTCACTGGAAATTGCCTGGCTCTCATTAAAAATGAATGACGTTTTGGTCTGTCACTGCAAGCTGCTGTATGTGTGAGCGACTTCACTGTTTTTTGCTAATAGCCCTACACCTCGTCACTCATGTCACTTCAAAATGATAACTTTCATTAGTATTGAACGAACTTCTGGTCGCTTTGTTGCTGCAAACAAAAAGGGAGAGAGCGGAGTCATAGATCAAATAAAATGTGCTAATGTTTGGATTGACAAAATATATATGAAATGGTTCTTTGTTGCATCAAAATGCACTAGGTCAGTTGTTGTGTATGTTCTGTGAATGTGTATTTCTTTGTGAATGTGTGTGTGTGTGTGTGCATGTGTTGGCTTCAGTTTGAGTGATTGAAGCCCACACACCATTACTCTAAGAGGTGAGAGCAAAGAGCAGTGAACCTCCGGTCTGACTCGTATGCCACTTCTCATTAAACCTCGACACACACACATACATATTCCCAAACACAGAGAGCTGTGGATTTCTAGCATATTAGTGCTGCAGCAAAGCCATCATTTTATAGTTCTGTTCAAAGACCTGTATGTGAAAACAGATCATGTGGGTCAAGGGCAAAATGACAGTGTTGAAGAAAAAGATCTCAGTCTTTACTCTTCAAAAAGAGGCAGAGAGAGTCAGAGAAAAAGAGAATATCTCATATGTCTTTGAATAATTACCTGAGTGAAGAGTATGTGGAATAAATATACTTAAATGTATCTTAGGCTTAGCAGTCCACAGTGCTTTCGATATGTGTGTGTGTATATATATATATATATATATATTGGAAAGGCTTGAATATATTTTCAAAAAAAAAAACGTATTCAATAATAAAATTAATTAATAAATTAAAATTATTAATAAACCACAATAAATAAACCCGAAAAAGAAAGTAAGAGGAAGAAGGAAATAAAAGGAAATGGAGAAAGAGGAGAAAGAGAGAAAGAAAAAGGAGGGATGGAAACAAAAGAAAGGAAGAAGAGGTAGATTCAAATAAAAGTGAAAATGCTCACATTAAATAAAATGTATTTTATTGCACATATATTACAATGCCCAGATTTTTTCTCTGTCTTTTTATCACAACAGGAAAATGTAAGTAATAGTAATATACTACCAATTACTGTCTAAATTTATCATTGTACCTTTACAGGTACAATGTTTACACGTTATTATGTCTATATACTTTTTATATGCTTTGTTCCTGTTTTTTTTTTTTTTTTTTTTTTTTTTTTTTGTCATGTCATATTGCAAGTTCAGTTTAAAGGCAATAAACATTTTTATATAAGCATTTTAAATATTTTACACTAATCTTGTTTTATTTATTTTAAACATGCAAATAAACATATAAATATGTATATTTTTTGTCAGTTTTTGTATATTTTAAAATGTCTTCGTCAACTTTAGTATGTTCAAAAAATTGCCATTAGGAGTATTTCAGACTCCCAACCATTCATATTGAGAGTGCATGATTAATATCATGGCTGCCTAGAGCAGCAAGAGACACTAAAAAAAAGCATGGATAAATGTTCACAGACTAATAGAATAATTATAGCTTCTTCACAGTTTAGTAATAACTGTGCACGCTGCCTGGATGTTTGGGAGTGTGGGTGAGAGAGATACGTGCAAGAGCACATGTCTGCAATGCATACATGTGAGGATGAGGCTTTTGATGTGAGCTGAGGGATGTCAGCTCTGTGATGATGGGAGGGGGACTGAAAGACTTCCCTGCCCTGATTACATCAGTTATCACCTCCGCACACCAGCAAACGTGTGTGAAAATCACTTATCAGTATGTCCCCACGTGTGTAAGGGGGTTATTGTGAAAGGAAAGGACAGAAACGGTCTTTTCCACCAACAAGGTGTAGAACTCAAAAATTGGCTTTGCATTGGGTCCTAAAATCAGGTACAGGAACCTCTAACATGCAGCTACTGAATTTTCCATTAGTTTAAAAGCAAATCTGTTCCTTTTGACTGAAATTATTTTATTTAAATATAATCATAAGTGTAAACTAATTTATATGCATTTTGTTCATCATATAATCAGAATAGCTTCTTAAGAATTGTAAGATTCATAAAGACCATGTTTTTTTTGTGGTCAACGTATGTAGTAAGGAAGCCGGTTACACCAATATATGGCTCTCAAGTCAGTTGAAATGCAAGCTGGTTCTCAATGAGCTTCACAAACCGGCACCATTTCTGTGGAAATGTGGTAAAAGAGAGAAATATTGATTTGATGAGTTCCCATTAACACCTGTTCCATTCCCATGAGGCACTTCTGGTACACTGTGGTCATTTTAAGCTGTAATAGTTGCTCGGCTGTGGTGATGGACTGCTGGATTCCTGAATGAATTACTTTCAATTATTTCAAGAATTTTAAAAATGTTAATTAATTAAACAAAAAAATACACTTAAATAAAAATAAAAAAATAAAAATAAAATTTCTATTTAAAATAAGAAATATAGAAATATAGTTTTTTAAAGGGGTCATATGATGCGATTTAAATTTTTCCTTTCTCTTTGGAGTGTTACAAGCTCTTGGTGCATAAAGAAGATCTGTAAAGTTGCAAAGACTAAAGTCTCAAATCCAAAGAGATATTCTTTATAAAAGTTAAGAGTTAACCACGCCTACCTAAAACGGCTCGTTCTAACACGCCCCACATGTCTACGTCACTATGTGGGAAGATTTGCATAACGCCGCCCAAATGTTCACGCAAAGAAAGAAGGCGTAACTTTTATTCTCGCTGTAGTATTGTTGACGCTGCAGCCATGTCGTGAAGACGCTGTGTGCTTCGTTGTGAAAGCGAAACTACTTTGTTTGGTCTTCTAAAAGAGGACGATATACGCTTCGTCATGCCTAGAGCTGATCTGTGCTGGTCGCTGAGGGAATACATCAACTTAGTGCTGTGAATCGCCAGATCGGCTTTCACTGTGGACGAAGCGGAGTCCAGTCCGGTGTCATCACATGTGGTTGCCGCTCCTTCGTCGAATCTGCCGGCCGCGCCGTTCTCAAGCCCGCCGGCTCTGCTCACTCTAGCCCGGCCTCAGCTCACTCTAGCCCGGCTTCCGCTCACGCTAGGCCACCGTGTTTAAACTGCATAAACACATTTCATTACACCAAATACACAAAATAATGTTATTTTTAGCAGCATCATATGACCCCTTTAAAATAATTATTGCGATTTCTTTGTTATTTATTGTGATCATGGATACTCTTATTTGACCCAAGTACAGTTGTTTAGATGGTTGTTTTCATCTGGAGACTTCTCAGGACAAAGATAATGACAGGACTTTGGGTTATGCTGAGTTAACAGGCTTATTATGTTTAAATGATTTAAGCGAGACCCATTTGCCAATTCAAGCAAAGCATAACCTACTCCTAGTCAGAACAGTCAGTGGTTCCCATATCTCTGGATCTCATCAAAACTGTCTCAAACATTCACACAAACTTACATTTTTGGTCTAAATGACTCCATTTTATGAGTGGCTTGTCTCACCACCATGTACTGTCTGTTCGTTGACCTTCTTCTCAAAGTCTTCCCCTTGCATATTCATATGCACAGTGACATTAGCATTGCAGCTATGAAATATGTATGCTGTATGAAGCAGAGAGCGCAAAGGCTGCCCTTTCACATCCAGGGTCACTGGGGAAGGAGGCGAGGGAGTGTTTCTTGAAAAGTTTGGAGACTTTTTGTAAGGCTCACAAAAGTCAGAATCTTGTGGGAAAGCCAAGTAGTTCCAGACTTGGTAATAGAAAAAGTGGGGGAGAAGGAGGGTGGGCAGCTAAGGGCAGACAGCACTGTCTCTACGCCAGCTAACACTTTAGAAAGCCATTTAAGTTCCAGACTCACACTGGGATTTGTGGACTGGATTAGACTGAAACTGAACTAGATATGCACCCAGACTGATTTAGAGCCTGATATGAATCAGATTTTGAGCCTAAACTCTGTCAAACCCATTCAGACTGATGAGGGAATACTGACTCTAGCTCTAATACTGACTTTAGCTCTCTCTTCTACACATCCTTATTTTTCTCTGCCTCAGACTTAAGTTAGTCTTAAATTACAATATAAATACAATAATAATTGGGCCACTCATTTTGTTGTGTAATTTATTTATTTAAAAATATATGAAAAAAAAACCAACAACAAAAAGAACAAAACAAATTTAGTATAAAATTAAAATATATTTAATATTGAATGTGTCAGATTTTTTGATTTATTGAATGCATGCTGGTTAAACAAGATGATTTTGCTGTTTTTTTCCAGCAGTGAAGCAGTTTTGTTAAAATATAAGAAAAATAAAAGTTTATGCCAAACTGCTTTGGTTTTCTTTACAAGAATTTAATTGTTAATAAGGATTTTTCTTTGTTATGATATTAGGAGAGTTATATCATCCACTTTTTCATTTCATTTTATGCCCCTCAAACAATATCTAAATTAATTTAAATTCAGAAATGAAAAACATGCTTATCATAGAAGTCTGTATGAATCACATTTTTAATGCATTTGTGAATAAATTAATATATACTGACTAAACCCAAGCATTATGTTATAGATCTAATTATTAATCAGAATGTCATACTGTCCAAGTCTGAGAAAAATAAAGATGAAGTGGATGGAAGAATGAATTGGGAAGCTACTAACGTCCCATTAGTAAATATTACTTCAATACCTAACATAAGGTTAGTTTATAAAAAATACAACTGTTCATTTTTAGTTCACATTAGCTCACATACATTAAATAATATTAACAGATACAACTTTTAATTTTAATAAATTAGTTAACGTTGAAAGTAAACTGAGATTTATTAATGCTTAGATGTTTCATCGTTAGTTCATGTTAATTAATGTAGTTAACTAATGTTAACAAATGGAACCTTTTTGTAAAGTGTTACCATAATTATTAGGAGGAGAGAGAAAAATATGAGAATTAATGCAAGAGATAGATGCATGAGAGTGGACTAAAATAAAATGAGTGAATTGAAAATAGTATGCAAACTACTTCCTGTAAGTAAGTCTGCAGGAGAGATAGAATGAGAAGAAGAGCAAAACAGAAAGAAAAGGTGCCTCATGTCTCTTGTCTAAAAGTTCTCACAGGAATATCTCAGTGTGTGTGTGTGTGTGTGTGTGTGTGTGTGTGTGTGTCCCGCCTCTCGTTCTCTGCAGGGGGGTCAGTGAGAGGATGATGAGGGTGACACCACACTGCATCATGGGAAGGCAGGGTGTTTCCATTGCACTACAGCATTAAAGTCACCTTGAAATGTGTGTGTCATACAGTAATAGATCAGCTGCATGAGCTTTTATCATTATACTATAATGATACATACAGGCACACATAAAAGCATGCAAATGCACAGCTGGTGTCAATGTGCTATCACACAATGCTCTGAGAGCTGATTCTCAGAAGTCTTATCCAACTGGTTTAGTTGATTTGGAGGAAGCGGCTATTCGGATGACCGCTAAAACACTTAAAATCTGCAGCGACTTATCCTTAAAAAAAGATTTTGTCGCAAAACATGCATATTTTTAATGGGATATAACAGCATACTAAATCAAGCTGGCCTGGATGTGCTTACAAGTTTGCTTTTATGTTAGTGTGTATGTGTGTGACTGCATGTTTGTTGTATGATGTGGGATTATGTGGGCATTGTCATGTTGTCATAAACTGAGCCAGTTATGCCCTACTTGCGCTCACTTATGATCTAATTATTTATTAATGATCATACACATAGCCATCACCACATGCATGTGCATAGACATATTTGATGTTTCATCATAGTTATATACCACTGTTCAAAAGTTTGTGGTCAGTAAGATTTTTTTTAAACTTATTCAGGTATGCAAGAAATTTTTTGTTACAAAAGATTTTGATTTCAAAGAAATGCTGATCAAAGAGCGCTGCAAATGTGTCACTGAAGACTGAAATAATGGCTGCTGAAAAGTCATCTTAGCCACCACAGAAATAAATCACGTATTATATATTAAAATATAAAACCGTTGTTTCAAATTGTAATAATATTTCAAAATATTTCTGTTCCTCTTCAGGAACTCGAGCTGCGTCGGATCTCGGGGGGCGGATTGTGCTTTTTCCGCTGTTAAGCGCTCCGCTCTCGTCTGGCACACTCCGAGGAGTGTGTCCATGCCTGTGATCTTGCGATTGAGGTCCCGCTGCTGCTGCTGCATGACTGAGATCGCGGGGATCGCACATGATCTAGCAGACGGGTTGGAGACGGCTCTTCCTATCTCCACCCGTGTTCCCTAGATCTAGTGCTCGTTCTCGGGGCTTGGAAGCCCGCGCTGCGGTTCTTCCCACTCTGAGTGAGTGCTGCGGCCCTCTTTCTCTGAGGAGATTGATGTTGTTTGTGTGACTGAGCGGCTCGCGCGCTTCCGAGGCAACGCATATATTACATCATTTCTGTTTTTGATGTGAATCTTACTACACTAGACCATATTTACTCGTCTGGTTGTTTGATTGCATTTAATTCTGAGGAATAAAATAAAGTATTTGTCTGACTATGAGAAGTTAGATATACAGGGGCTCTTGGGATATAAATTTCTCGAGTGAGAGCACCCATTATCCTCCCTTCCTCTGAGGAGGTTGAGGCGGTCAGCAGGGGCTGCTGGGCGGCGCAGTCCCAACCTACCGTGTTCCAGCCCCTCATTCTGGGGGCCTAACTTCTCGTACTCCGCAAAGTCTAGAGTCAGAGTGGCGCTCCCAGGCCGAAGGCTTCTAGTAGAAGGCGGGTCTGAGGACCGCCATTCTCGCTGGATAGTCTTCGTCGTAAGAGAGATCTCCTCTCACAGGCGGAGGGCGCGCCCCCGCCCGGAGCTGTGAAAGCTGTGGGTATGGCCTCTGAGGAGGCACAACTCATAACTTCCGGTCTCTCAACCGAGGTTGTTGAGACTATCCTCCATCCAGAGCTCCCTCTATGAGGAAACTGTATTTCTGCGGAGACCGCCAGCCCGACCCAGCTAACTGCCCGTTTGGTACAGTTCTGGAGTTCCTGCAGGCCTGTTTATCCGCGGGGTTGACCCACTCCACCCTAGAGGGCTTCGTGGCGGCCATTGCAGCCTACCACGCCCCTCTCGGTGGCCATTCAGTGAGAAGACACCCTCTTCTTACACATTTCCTCTGCGGTGTGCTGAGGCCGAGGCTCCGGCCAGAGAAGCTTATGCTAAGTGGTGGATCAGGATGCTATTCCATAGCCTCGAGTCCTCTGATCTCCCCTTTCCTTTGGGGGTCAAGATTCACTCCTCCAGAAGTTAGCCTTCGGGATGGCGGGCCCCGCCTACTTTAGCCACTCCGGGCTCTTCTGTTCTCTCGCCCTAGCTGTGCAGTCTTCCACACTAGGCAGAGATTTGGAAGTCTGGCGGCGTGGGCATTCTCGTTCCCCTAGCGTTTTCCGACGCAGCTCGAGTTCCTGAAGAGGAACGTCTCAGGTTACGTATGTAACCCTGGTTCCTCGAGGGAACGAGACGCTGCGTCTCGGTGCCATACTTCCGGCATCCCTGCCAGCGCTTGCCTCATTCCTGAAGCTGACGCTGGCTCCGCCGCACGTGCTTTTATAGCTTCCTGGTCATGACGTCACCCGCCCGTGATGTCCCGCTGATTTCACATTAATCAAAGCAGACAGCTCTATAAAACCTGTTTTTTTTTTGTTTTTTTTACATCTGGTCAGTCAGTTGTCATAGCTGATTGATTACCTGCTTTGTTTTAATATCTCTTACACTCCACTGTTGCTCTTATCATCACAATAAGCTCTTTTTCTATTATTTCAGTGCATTTTGTGAATGTAGAATAACCACAATACTTGCCATCCATTTAGTCTTCCTCTTCTTTCTCTGGTTAAGGTCTGAGATTTGGGATTTGGTTTGGGATCCGATTTCACTTGATTTTACATTAAAGTATTTCCGGAAGTTTGAGCAGGGGTTCAGGGAAGTTTTTATTTTTTATTTTATTTTATTTTTGACCCTTTTCAGAAATAATGATAGGACTAACAGTAATGGCAAGATGTCGTTTATTTCATCAAAATGTCTAGTGTCATATTCTAGAGCAGGGGTGGCGAACTCCGGTCCTGGAGAGCCTAATAAAGGTGAGTTTTAATTAGGGTTGGAGCTGAACTCTGC
>NW_015539816.1:1885927-1886681 GCF_001515605.1 Sinocyclocheilus anshuiensis | reverse complement strand
CGCAGCCCTGCAGAGTTCAGCTCCAACCCTAATTAAAACTCACCTGCCTGTAGCTTCCTAGTAACTGTTCAGACCTTGATTAGCTTGTTCAGGTGTGTTTGATTAGGGTTGAAGCAAAACTCTGCCGGGCTGCGGCTCTCCAGGATCGACGTTCGTCACCCTTGTTCTAGAGTCTTTAGTTTTTGATGTGCTGGTTGATATGTTAGTGGTCTTGGATTTATTTAAAACAAAGTTTATTAGGCTATGAAGTGAAACACTTACAGTAATTATTCAGAGTTTAAACTTGTGATCTGTCTCATGATTCAAAGACCAGTAATAGGTTGTTTGCAATCATGTGATTCTGATGACGCGCGAAATGCAGCTGGAGGGCAGGAAGTGATTTTTCACCATAGAAATCACTAGCAGAAACTCAAAATGCCTGTGTTTTGCGTTGTTTATGGATGCTCAAATAGGCCAAACCGAGAAACCACACGGAGCCAAGAAGTCAAAAGTCAAGAAATTTACTGAAAAATGCAGGAAAAAGTGGCTTGTAAACCTGCGTCTGCGGTCGGGAGGAGCAAAGCCGGATAATGCTCGTGTGTGCAAATGGTTAAAGGGGTCATATGATGCTTTTTTAAAGATCATTATTTTGTGTATTTGGTGTAACAGAATATGTTGACATGCTTTAATGTTCAAAAAACACATTATTTTTCAAATACTGTACATTATTGTAGGCCCTCTATGCCCCGCCTCTCTCAAACGCTTCGTTTTCTAC
>NW_015539816.1:1864747-1885813 GCF_001515605.1 Sinocyclocheilus anshuiensis | reverse complement strand
GACTTTCCTGTATCTCATCCGTTCTTTTTCAGTCACTCCTGAAACTTTGCTGCATGTACAGGTTATGTGGCTGTTGGTCCTGTTAGTAGCACGTAAAACAAAACTTTTATTCAAATTCTGAATTGATTATAGCCTGCCTAGAAAGCGAACAAATAGCGCTTCCATATAATCACTAAAAAGCTGTCACTCACTTCAATTTATCGCAACCTCACGATGTTCCTTTATAATCAGTGAAGCTCTCTGAACTGCAAATAATATCTTATTTACATCGTGTCTACGTTTGGCGTTTAGCACCGAGTGAATTCTGAATGCGTGAGAGATGGCAGCCCAATCTATATATTTCTTTATTAATATCTTAATATATTATTAGATCCCATAATAAACATTAGCACGCACGAGCATTATCACACGAGCTTCGCTCCTCCCGACCGCAGACGCAGGTTTACAAGCCACTTTTTCCTGCGTTTTTCAGTCAATTTCTTGACTTTTCCCCACTTACGAACAACACATTTTCGAACACGATAAAAGCTCCTTGTGGTTTCTGGGTTTGTCCGATTTGAGCATCCATAAACAACGCAAAGCACAGGCATTTTGAGTTTCTGCTAGTAATTCCTATGGAGAGAAAAATCACTTCCTGCCCTCCAGCTGCATTTCGCGCGTCACCAGTGACGTCATGTGCAAACAACCTATATCCACACCCTGACACACAAACACAAATGACCCATTTAAACATGCACGTGTGTGTAGATGCAAAAACACCCTCTGGTTACTTGTGTTTTCTGATTCATTTATATAATGTGTCAGAATATATAAACCTGTTTGGAAAAATCAGCTCTCCCTTCCTTGATTAATAAATTCAGCAATGACAAAGTTATATAGAACGTCACTTGTGACTTAATGTGTGATTGAGTAGCTCAAAGTCAGCTTGAAGGCCTCCGCTATGAATTTAGAAATGTATTTAAAAGGTGGAGTTGAAAGCAACTGAAATTTAAGATAAATGAAAATGAACGGGATGCATGTTTATTTATTTATTTAGCAACCAGTTATGCCCACAGAGAGTTTGCCATTGCTCTACTGTAATAATTGATGTTGATATTTGATATTGGCATTTTCAGAGAATTACAATTAAGTGCATTTACTGTTAGGCCTGCTGATATTCAGTGAGAAAACCTTGTGAAATAGGGCCCAGGTGCAGATCTTAACTTGCAGTACATTCCACTTTAAATGACTTCATTCCACTTCAAATGCACTCTGTAATTGAGCATTTTGATGGGAGTAACAAGCAAAACAGGCAAATGAACATTTTCATTCATAATTGGAAGAATAATATAATGGCAGCTAAAAGCAGATAGATAGATAGATAGATAGATAGATAGAACTTGTGTTTTCTGATTCATTTATATAATGTGTCAGAATATATAAACCTGTTTGGAAAAATCAGCTCTCCCTTCCTTGATTAATAAATTCAGCAATGACAAAGTTATATAGAACGTCACTTGTGACTTAATGTGTGATTGAGTAGCTCAAAGTCAGCTTGAAGGCCTCCGCTATGAATTTAGAAATGTATTTAAAAGGTGGAGTTGAAAGCAACTGAAATTTAAGATAAATGAAAATGAACGGGATGCATGTTTATTTATTTATTTAGCAACCAGTTATGCCCACAGAGAGTTTGCCATTGCTCTACTGTAATAATTGATGTTGATATTTGATATTGGCATTTTCAGAGAATTACAATTAAGTGCATTTACTGTTAGGCCTGCTGATATTCAGTGAGAAAACCTTGTGAAATAGGGCCCAGGTGCAGATCTTAACTTGCAGTACATTCCACTTTAAATGACTTCATTCCACTTCAAATGCACTCTGTAATTGAGCATTTTGATGGGAGTAACAAGCAAAACAGGCAAATGAACATTTTCATTCATAATTGGAAGAATAATATAATGGCAGCTAAAAGCAGATAGATAGATAGATAGATAGATAGATAGATAGATAGATAGATAGATAGATAGATAGATAGATAGATAGATAGATAGATAGATAGATAGATAGATAGATAGATAGATAGATAGATAGATAGATAGATAGATAGATAGATAGATAGATAGATAGATAGATAGATAGATAGATAGATAGATAGATAGATAGATAGATAGATAGATAGATAGATAGATAGATAGATAGATAGATAGATAGATAGATAGATAGATAGATAGATAGATAGATAGATAGATAGATGGATAGACAGACAGATAGAGAGATGTATAGATAGATAGATAGATGGATAGACAGACAGATAGAGAGATGTATAGATAGATAGATAGATAGATAGATTTTGGCAGCTGAAGAAAAATATTGGACATTGAAACAATATTAAATCTCTCTCTCTCTCTCTCTCTCTCTCTCTCTCTCTCTCTCTTTTTTAAATTCTCACGCATTGAAATGATCACACCTCATTTTTCTCAGGAAGAGACAAAACTTTACCAAGCATGAGCTGTAAAAACTGCCCCTGATCTCCATACAATCTTCCTTAATCACACAGCCCAAAGCCCATACTCGCACAAACATTATGACAAACGGTTTCCTGAGAAATCAAATCTACAACAAGCAAAGACAAATATCCACAGTTGGTTTTGTGCAGGTAACCCCCACCCAGACAAAGATCCTAACCAAATCATCAAATGCAGCGTGCGAAGATAAGACCAGCCGTTGCTCTCTGTCTGGTGACGTTAGTTGGGTGTGGGACTTTGGATAGTGAAAATCAGCTTTACTGAATTGTTTGGGGTTCTTAAAGCACTTTGTTCAAGGTTATGTACGAGGATTTCTCAGAGGCATGTCACAGCTTGCCACATGCCGCCAGTGTATTTGCATTCGGTTTGGTGTGGGTGCATATATGCATTTACTTCCTTTAAAAAATTGCATTTGTGAGTTGTGATAGATTCTACTGTAGTTATAGCCATGTTTTTGGCATTGTTTAGTGTACACACAAACTTATGTCTTTATTTATGTAGTATAATGTTAAGAGACTGCTATCTTCCTCTCAGTTATACCGTGTGTGTGTGTGTGTGTGTGTGTGTAAACCAGTTCCTGGCCCTACCAAAGCAGGTTAGGGCAGTTCTCATGTTTACCTGCCTATCGTTTTAGCTCTGCCTCTTCTCTCTCACTTCCTGTATCAGGTGCATGCATGTGTGCGTCAGGAGTTGGTGTCCCAGTGCATGATAGGATGGCCAGGGGTTTCTGGACTGAAATACTTACTTGAAGACCATTGGGACAACTTTCAAAGTTTACCTGACATCAGGGAAATTTTTAACCTGTGGCCACAGGGACAAAGTCCTCTTATTTACTCTTTTACTTTCTCTCATTCACTCTCCTTTCTCATTTTCCCTCTGCCGGAGCGGTTGGATTACCTGTTCAGGTAAGCAGGAGAAATACACCGGTCTGAGTATATTTACTCAGCACATTTTGTCTGTAACTTTCACTTGATGCTGATTTTTGTTTGATAATCATGTACTTGTTGACTCAGCACAGCTGTGGTGAAACTTTCTTTGTGTATAAAGCAAGATGAACCCTTTGAAGTCACAAAGCCTGTGAAAATGTGTGTTTGTGCACATGGAGGCATGTGTGTAAGCATGGCGCAGGTGTTGATGTTCATATATTTGTAGTGTAAACACCTTTAGCTTAGATTGATCATCGTCATCATTATTCTTTTGGTTAGATTGAGTTTTTGTCAGCGGTTTTGACCACCAGCTCTTTAGCCGGGAAAACCAATAGCATGTCACCTGTCAGTATGCGTGAATGTGTGTGTGTGGAAATGGAAAATTATAGCCTCACTTTTGCTATGTTTGCTGTTATCTTTATTGAATTTTACTGTATATGGCATAACTTCTAGGTTTTATCAGCGATAAGACATTATATGGAGTGTAAAACATCAGTCCTACAAAATACTTGTCATCTGCTAGATGGCATTATATATTATATTATATTATATTATATTATATTATATTATATTATATTATATTATATTATATTATATTATATTATATTATTATATTATCATATAATTAAATAGTTTTTAATTAAAATATTTTAAAATGTAAAAGACCACACTAAGAATTTTTGAACCACACTGTATATGTGACATAACATCAGTGGAAACAAAAGATGGCATAGAGAGGAACAGACAGGATTATTGAGACAAGATCCTAAAGGAACAGAATGAAAATGTATTGGAAGAAAAGTGGGTTAAAGAGGAAGATAGGAGGAGAAAGGTTCATACAGGAAGAGGCTGAAAACGAAAAGGGTGGGGGTGAGCTATGTACATTTCCATATGAACACTTATGTAACTCTCCCCACGCTATGCTGGCATGAAGTTTTGATGTTCCTCTCCTACATACTAGAAACATATAACCTCATTTCTCATATGGACTGTGTTTGTTCAAAATGTCTCTTCTGAGATATATTTGCATTGTTTGTAATTATTTTCCTCATGCACTCACTCACATTTAGAACACCCACTTCTATCATCTCTTTATGAATGTTATTTTTTTGTGAGTGGCTATGCTCATTGATATCCATAATTTCCACTGAATAGTCATTATATGTACATTAATCACTGAATGGATTTATTGCATTATTCATTAGCTATATGACTCAACAGTTGAATGTCTAATCAAAAGGGAACCCTAAGGCTCCTCGTTAGGACCTATAACTCAACCATTCAACCCTGTTCAGCAAAATTATTACATAATATTTTGTGTGTGTGTAGATAGATAGATAGATAGATAGATAGATAGATAGATAGATAGATCTGATTTTGAAAATACTTATTGCTGTAACATAACAAAATCGCACAAATATGTTGTTCAACTGTTCATTCGGGGTTCAGGTTGAAATCAGAGTATCCAAAGACTCCAATACACCGTGGAATGTTCTTCTAAAAAATGTCTGAACAAAGAGTGTTGAAGTCAAATACAGATCCACAGCAGGAGCAAGAGATCCACCCTGCTGCCTCTTTTCTTACAGTGCTGCCTTCATCAAGCGTGCTATCTGTTCTATTCTATCAGAAGCACGGGTGGTATTGAAAGGCTGAGATGTTATAGGGAAAAAATGCCATCTATAAGCATTTTCACTAGTAGTCTTAGACTTTTGGACCCCACTATATATTTTTGTGTCTGCTTTTGCATTAATTCCTTCATTGTTGCATTGCTGTGCACTTTGTGTGATGGGAAAGTATGTTTGTCTGTGCTGAGTGATATAAAAGTGCTGGCACACAACACACACACACACACACACACACACACACACGAGACAAGGCTGATTAGGCACAAATGATTGAACCATTAATACACACTGTGTTCTGTGTTTGTCTGTATATTCCTTCCATTAAGCCATTTATTGAGGATATTTTCAGCTTTTTCAGTCATTAAACATTGATCCCACTGGATCTAAGATTATACTGTTATTTTTATTTGTGTAGCTTTCTGGTTGATTGTGCACTTTAATGCCATTAACACTCTTTTATGCTTAGTACACTTACCACCGCTTTCCTCTGTGCCAAAGGTCACCCGAGAAACAATATTATCTCCTCTGAGGAAAATATGAGTGAAAGAGTCAGAGTTGAAAGAAAGAAAGTAAAATGAAACAAGTAGCTATTAAGTCCTGTCATTCTGTTTGTTTAGAACAATGGATTTTTCACTAGAAGTGCCTTTGAATGAGGGAAGACAAAAGAAAATGGAAAATTCCAATTGAATAAGAGCAGCAGGGTAAAAGCGATTATTGTGTGTGTGTGTGTGTGTGTGTGTGTGTGTGTGTGTGTGTAATGCAATGCAGTTGCATACTCAAGCCATATCGTCACTCTGAAGGATCATTAAAGAGATGATGATTTACGGAGAATGCAGGGTTGCCAGGTATAACTGTGTCCTTGGGCACACTCCTTTATGGGTGGGAGTGTGTGTGTGTGTCCTCTTATATAGCCCTGGTTAAGCTCAGATCAGATTACAGGGAGGCAGACAATAAAGATATTCTCATGCATTCACCTGCAGTGCACTGTTGTTCGACGGTTTCCTGTTCAAATCAACAGTGGGTGACTTCACAAAATGGGAGAAGCCATATTCAAACTCACAGAAAGATATAACGAGACTTTGAGAGTGTACACTATGTGTTCAGTGCAGAGATTGTACTCAGTGAGACACTCCAGACAAAATTTTATGGCAGTAATAATATTACACTCCCATCATAACCATACAAACTCCCACGTGCGAATGAGTTGTCTGTATACAACAGGTGTGGTGATACACTCCGTCTTATGCAAGAACATCCTGACCACAGCATTTCTTTAACAAGATAAAGTATGAAGTTAAACATTTGTCATTATTTACTCACCCACATGTCATTCAAAACCTGTATGCGGTTGTTTTTACTGTGGAACATTTATTCATTTATTATAAAACAATAGTTTATAGAGACTATGTCTGTCAAGCTCCAAAAAGCTCACTCTCTCCTTTCAAAGGTAAATAAATAAACAAAGTTACAGGTTCAGAATGGCATGAAGCTAAAGCCAAGCTAGGAGTTTATGTAAACTCAGCTACATAGAAACACACAAACACAATTATTTTCACTAGTAAATGACAGGCTCACATGAAGCCAGGTATAACTGCTTCTGGAAACATCCAGAATAATGCTAGCAAAGTAGCTGTTCTCTGTGTGACCATGCTTAAAAGTTCTACTGAATAACTGCCAGTTATAAAATTACTTTTCTTTTTCTCCAACTGGGTTTATTAAGAGTCTCAGGTGCAATATTGATATTTCTGTTGCCAGTGGAATATAAAATGAGTTTTGGATCAGTCTGATATTTATCCTTCTGCCAGCTCAGGGAATTAAAAATAGAGTAAGAGCAGAACGGGCAGAAAGTAAAAACTAATTTTTGCTGCCCTCTTTTTGCTAAACTGTGTCTTTGGGTGTGTGCGAACTGCCTTTCCAGCTAACAAGATTATTATGTGGACACACCTATTTGCCATTAATGACAGTTCCTTTCGTTTTTTTTCTTCTTCTTTTTTTTTATGTGCTCCTCCCATACAGGTGGATGGCTCAAAACGCAACCTGACACAACAAATCCCTTCAACCACAAAGATTCAGTAAAGCTTCGACACAATTACACAATGAGTGATCAGGAAGAGGAGGGTGCTGTGGCGATGCCCATTTGCGGTGCAACAGGAGTCAGTCCCACGTCCCCTCCTCCTGACCTTTGCCATGTCTGTGGACAACGGCACCTACAGGAGGAGAACCATGAATATTCCTACAAAGAGGAGGTGGATGATGACCTTATGTGCCACATCTGCCTTCAGCCTTTGATCCGGCCACTGGACACCCCCTGTGGACATACCTATTGCCAGGAGTGCCTGACAAACTTCCTGCTGGAGAGCGACTTCTGCCCGGTGGACCGCACTCCCCTGATGCTGCAGACCTGTCGCAAGTCCAGCCTGCTGGTGCACAAGCTGCTGGATAAACTGATGGTGTCCTGCCCCTTTACCGAACACTGCACTGAAGTGATGCCGCGGGGAGAAATGGAGGGACACATCAGGAGCCGGTGAGGAAATCACCCTCAGAGCTGTTTTTGATGTGATAGTAATGATCTTAACAAGATTTGAGCTTCTTGATGAAATTTAAGATGGTGGTAGACAGGTTTGGAAAACGTACAATGTGATTTAGCCAAGTAGAACATGGATCTGCTTCTTTTGTTGGTCCTGGAGCAATATTGCTTTCATCATAACCGAATACTACCAGGGGCACTGTTTTTGAGAAATATCATTGTTTTTGAAGTTTATTTTACCTGAAGCCAAACAGCTGCATTGATGCAAAAACTAAGCAGCCACCTTACTATGCCAAATGCTTATTTAACTGTCAACAAATTAATTAGGACTTTTTGGCCTATTGAATATAAATTAGGTAATTTTTTTTAAGGGTTAGTTCACCCAAAAATTTAAATTCTGTCATTAATTACTCACCCTCATGCCGTTCCAAACCCCTTAATACTTTTGTTCATCTTCGAAACACAAATTAAGATATTTTAAATGAAATCTGAGAGCTTTCTGACCCTCCATAGACAGCAATGCAGCTACCACGTTCAAGGCCCAGAAAGGTAGTGACATCGATAAAATAGTCCATGTGACAGCAGTGGTTCAACCTTAATTTTATGAATCTACGAGAATACATTTTGTGTGCAAAGAAAACAAAAGCAATGACTTTATTCAACAATTTCTTCTCTTACTCGCGTATCCCTCTGCTTGTAAACAAGGCGCAGTGTGTCTGAGTTCTACCTCTACGTTCAACTCTGCGTGTCGAAGACTGACATAGAAGAGAAGAAATTATTGAATAAAGTCGTTATTTTTGTTTTCTTTGCTCACAAAAAGTTATTCTTGTAGCTTTCTGGTGGAACAGTTGAACCACTGATGTCACATGGACTATTTTAATGATGTCCTTACTACCTTTCTAGGCCTTGAACATGGTATTTCCTTTGCTGTCTATGTAGGGTCAGAAAGCTCTTGGATTTCATCAAAAATATCTTAATTTGTGAGTAATTAATGACAGAATTTTCATTTTTGGGTGAACTATCCCTTCAATATTCATGAGCCAAGCAGATAAGTTTTATAATTGTGTCTGTCCATTTTCAGACCTTTCTACAACCCTGATCCTTACCATGGTGCGGTCACATTTACCGTTGCTCAGAGAAAAAAAAAGCAGAACCAGATGTGACAAAATACCATGAATTACATACAGGTATAATGACAATGAATTGAACATCCAAAGCTATTCTGCCAGCCAGCAATCAAACCAACCCTAAATAACTGCTTTCTAAACAGACTTTTTTATTGACAGGTTTATAATGTTGGTGTTGGCTGAGTAGTTGCTGCTCGTCCATTGTGGATCTTCTGTTTTGTTTTGTTGCTTAGTTACGAGTTTCTGCCCACACAGAGGTCACCGATGAACATCAACCAAGAGGCTTGTTATTGGACATTTCTGCAAATTTGCAGAGGGAAATGTATTCACCACCAGAAGTTTATCTGGCGAAATTGCATTACACCAATTCCCATTGAACTGTCTAGATTTCACTTGTGAAATTTCGCCAAGCAACAGTAAATGTGACCACACTGTAATGTTTACAACCAGATGAAATCATGAAAAAATAGTGGTGGGGAGATAAATATGAGGCCATCCCTAGTCCTAATAAGTTTTATTGGTTAAAAAAGGACATTTTCAGTAAGGACTCATCTTCAATTTGAGGTTAACATGAAGGATTGGCAAAGCACAGTTTAATGTATTGAACTGTATAAGCAAGTTTTGAATTGCTGAATGTGACTGATACTCTTCATCTTCTCATTGGCATTCATAAGCAGCTCTTCATTCATTGTCATTCATAAAAGACTCTTGTCAGCGATTCGCCTCAATAGAAGACATGTGTCGAGCACATCTCCGTCTGTGTGCATGCATTTGTTTGTTTATTTCGTTAGAGGATTCTTTTGTTCTCCACTCCTCAAGAGGTAGCAACCCCACAGTGACCTTTGTTTAACCGACTAAGATATCTTCTACCTCAGTGCCTTTGGGGACGTTATGCTAACTAATGGTTTTTATTGGAACTCTCCCTCACTCTCGCCATTTTCAGGATGGTAGAGTCTCTGTCGTTCCTGTGGACTGTTTCTGAATCATTAGTGCTCCACAGGCCTGAGGGCCTCTGTTGAAATTAATTGCATTTTGTTACTGCCGTTAATGGAAAGTTTCCCTCTCATTTAAAATTCCACTTACAGAAACATAATCAACTTGCCCTTTTCTCCAGTCAACCAAAAACCCCCACTTGCTTCTTTCCATACTATTGCTCCTCTCCCCTCCCACATCCTTCTCTTTTTATACTGGGCTCTTGGGCTTTTTAGTTCATCGTTCTTTGTCTTTCTCTTCCTCTCCCTGCTTTCTCCAATGTGGTCTGGTCTCCAGTGGTCTTAGTTGGTTCAGGACTGTAAAGTTGGACAACATTCAAAATGGGACGGGACTTAAGCGGAACAAGAACTGGTGAGGACCAGCCAAAGACTCTTTCTATGTAAGAATGGCCTTCAATTCACTTAATTTTTTTTTTTTGAGAACTTTTGTACAAAGTACAAAGTTCCTCTTGATTCCATGCATGTAAGCTCAAGAGATGCATTTTTCTGTGTCAGCTGCTGCAGATTGTGTTTGTGTCCTAGCATTTGTGGTCATGTGATGTTTAACCATGAGGCTTCCTTCACACTGGTGACTCATAACTGTGTGGTGAGAATATTTGGTGTACTGAGTCAGTTTTAATTGCTGCTTTGATGTGTTTTAGCTAGTTTGAATGTGCTCTGGAGGTTTGTATCAAATGTTGAGAACTTTGTATCTTGTACTGTATGTTGGTCTGGTTACATTTTTTGTGTTTGCAGTCAAGCACGTCTAGATGCACTTTGTCTCTCAGTGTGCATAAGTATGTGCTTGTGTCTGCATGTATTTGGCGGTGTACAGACTTTCCTGGAATCCTAGATCAGATCTGGGTAGAGAGGAGGGAATGTACTGACTTAGGCTGTCCTTAGGCTACGGACTTGCAATATTGATGATAGCACATACTATACTGTCACCAAATCATACGGTTATTGAAACTGCTGTAAAGTTTGGAGATCTATGAACCTATAACCATTGTCTGATTACGTGACCTTGTGAGTTATTTTCTCTTTGGAGAATGATTGAAGAATATTCAAGCTATAGAGCACATCTCCGTCTGTGTGCATGCATTTGTTTGTTTATTTCGTTAGAGGATTCTTTTGTTCTCCACTCCTCAAGAGGTAGCAACCCCACAGTGACCTTTGTTTAACCGACTAAGATATCTTCTACCTCAGTGCCTTTGGGGACGTTATGCTAACTAATGGTTTTTATTGGAACTCTCCCTCACTCTCGCCATTTTCAGGATGGTAGAGTCTCTGTCGTTCCTGTGGACTGTTTCTGAATCATTAGTGCTCCACAGGCCTGAGGGCCTCTGTTGAAATTAATTGCATTTTGTTACTGGCGTTAATGGAAAGTTTCCCTCTCATTTAAAATTCCACTTACGGAAACATAATCAACTTGCCCTTTTCTCCAGTCAACCAAAAACCCCCACTTGCTTCTTTCCATACTATTGCTCCTCTCCCCTCCCACATCCTTCTCTTTTTATACTGGGCTCTTGGGCTTTTTAGTTCATCGTTCTTTGTCTTTCTCTTCCTCTCCCTGCTTTCTCCAATGTGGTCTGGTCTCCAGTGGTCTTAGTTGGTTCAGGACTGTAAAGTTGGACAACATTCAAAATGGGACGGGACTTAAGCGGAACAAGAACTGGTGAGGACCAGCCAAAGACTCTTTCTATGTAAGAATGGCCTTCAATTCACTTAATTTTTTTTTTTTGAGAACTTTTGTACAAAGTACAAAGTTCCTCTTGATTCCATGCATGTAAGCTCAAGAGATGCATTTTTCTGTGTCAGCTGCTGCAGATTGTGTTTGTGTCCTAGCATTTGTGGTCATGTGATGTTTAACCATGAGGCTTCCTTCACACTGGTGACTCATAACTGTGTGGTGAGAATATTTGGTGTACTGAGTCAGTTTTAATTGCTGCTTTGATGTGTTTTAGCTAGTTTGAATGTGCTCTGGAGGTTTGTATCAAATGTTGAGAACTTTGTATCTTGTACTGTATGTTGGTCTGGTTACATTTTTTGTGTTTGCAGTCAAGCACGTCTAGATGCACTTTGTCTCTCAGTGTGCATAAGTATGTGCTTGTGTCTGCATGTATTTGGCGGTGTACAGACTTTCCTGGAATCCTAGATCAGATCTGGGTAGAGAGGAGGGAATGTACTGACTTAGGCTGTCCTTAGGCTACGGACTTGCAATATTGATGATAGCACATACTATACTGTCACCAAATCATACGGTTATTGAAACTGCTGTAAAGTTTGGAGATCTATGAACCTATAACCATTGTCTGATTACGTGACCTTGTGAGTTATTTTCTCTTTGGAGAATGACTGAAGAATATTCAAGCTATAGAGTCTATCTATCTATCTATCTATCTATCTGTCTATCTATCTATATATCTATCTATCTATCTATCCTACTGTCCATGCGTCCATCCATCCATCCATCCTCCACATGCCTACCCTCTACACACATGTACACATAAACACACACACACCGCTTCATAGCTGAATGAACCGTTGCGTTGCAGAGGGGGGTGGTCTTTGCCACACGCTCTACCTTTGAGGCATACGGACAATGATAGATGGACCACCCAAGCCTGCATCTCCCCCTCTCTCCCATGTCAGTTGGTTCGCCCCAGTTCTCTCTCTCTCTGTAGAGCACGCTGCAGTATAAATCAGACGCTGTGTTGCCACACTCACACATACTCTCTCTCGCACATTCACAGCAGTATGTGGGCTCGTGAGCGTAAATCCTCTCACTCTTGGATGATGCCCAGGACAGATTAGACTGCAACGCAACCATCGCACCCGACCGGCGTGCCAGCAAACGCCGCTCTCTGCCTCCTCTTCTCCTTCTACCTCAACCTTCTCTTTTCTTCTCCATCTCGGCTCCAGTGCACCTGCGCTCGCTCCAGATGCCGCTCCTGCCTCCTTTTCTTCTCGAGTCTTTCTTCATGCTGCACTCTGTTCTCCTCCGCTGGCAGCGCTCCCAGTCTTTTCCTCTCCCTCTACTGCTGCTGATCTCTCTACTGCTGAATTAACCGGGCTACAAGCCTGAGGGAGGCGAGGAAAGGAAGAAAAGTGGAAAGACAAAGAAACAAGAAGAAAAGGAAAAGGAAGAATAGCTTTTCACTTGAGAGAAAGGCGGGAGGGGGGGTCAGAACTGTAGTAGAGGTGGAGGAGCAACGGGCAGGGAGGAAGCCAGATAGGAAAGACTGCATTCAGCCTAGAGAAAGAAAGCAAAAGAAAGAGAGACTCGAGACAAGAGACCCTGGAGAGAGAGGGTCATGAAGGCTCTGCTGCTGTTGGTTCTGCCCTGGCTCAGTCCAGCAAACTACACTGACAATGTGGGCAACCTGCACATCCTCTACTCAGAACTGTGAGTAACACACATTGTCCTGTGTGCCTGTCTGGTATGAGTTGCGTCCCATAAGTACCATCTCATCTAGTCTTATACAGGACAAGTCGCACTGTACCCCATCCCATCCAGTACTGCAATGTGTGCATCTGGTTGTGTGTTTAGGTGTGTGTTTGTGTGTGTGTGTATGTGTGTGTGTGTGTGTGTGTGTGTGTGTGTGTGTGTGTGTGTGTGTGCGTCCATACATCATTCTCAACAACCTGCATAAATCCCAATCGACCCCTTTTTTTACCTAAACAATTGCTTGCATACCTGTATGTGTTTGTGCACTGCTTGCATATATGTGTAGAAGTTTCTAGATGTATTACCATGCCTAAAATGTCATTTAAAAAGGACAAATTCATCATGTTGTGCTTTGTATTGTAGTTGTATGGCAGGGGACAGTGGTGTAGAGGTGGTTATGGTTGCGTTCTGTGATGAAGCAGGTTTTGTTTTGATGCTACCAAGCAGTGAGGAACACTGCAGCATGGCTGAGATGACCTAATGTGTGTGCGCAGGTGTGTTTCTGCATCAAACAGTCGGGAGAATTAGGATTTCTGACATTAAGGTTTTTACTATCATATATCATATATTTGTTAGATATAAAATGTATGTTATCTTTGCACAAGGAAAACGGACTGAGCGCACCGTTGCTAGGCACACCATTCAGAAAAACAAAACACAGGTACTCAAACACCCACCGGATATCTGACAACAGCATATTCAGTCACTCTTGGAGCTGCACGGAACATAAAATATTCAAGCTGAACTTCTCTCTTGGGGAAAAATCACCACACACTCCTTAAGAGTAAAATATACGCTTTTACGTGGCAGCAAACATTGTAAGAGCTTCTTCATTGTGCGCTGCACTGTTAAAAAGACACTTCTGCATTCAGAGAGTACCGTGAGTATGTTTGGGTGAAAGCTGGTTATATTGATCCCGGGTCTTTGGCAGAAACACAATTGTGCCATGTAAGTTTGTGTGAAAGGCTGAGCGTAGTACAATAGACTGCATTACAAATCCTCGCTGCTTTTAGAGTCTAGACCATACACAACACAGACATGCTGAAATTGGTGTGTATAGCATGAAAGAAAGGGAGGATTGGAGTGGAACAGGACAGTGAGGTGTCTTCAGAGGGATGAATGGTTAGAAGACAAATAAGGTAATTTCCTGCACCATCTGTCCATGCGTTTTTTTGGCTTGGATCTCTTAGGATGAGGTCTTTCCGTCTTTCGTCTCTGTGTATGTGGGTCACCGTATGAGCCGTGTTTTATGATTTATGTCCCTGTGTATGTGAGGGTCATGGGTAGATGTGTATGCGTTGAAAAAGAGAAGAGAGAGGCGTTGTGTAGACCGTTTTTGTTTGGCTGGCTGATGGGAGCACGGTCGTTCATCTTCATATATGTTGACAGAAAGCTTCTATTCTCATCTCTCTCACACACACTGGCCTTCTTTCTTGTACTTTCAGCTAGCTGTGTTTTGCTTTGCCCAGAATGTCTCTCTTCTTTTTTTACGTATCAGTATCTTTTCCTTTCTGTCTTTCTTTGTTATCGTATGTTGAACTTCTCACAGATTTCTCTGTAGCGCTGTGGTGGGTATTCACTCTTGGATAGGAATGATAGCAAAATCAATCACACACATGCTAGTATCTTGTATTAACATCTCAGGTGATCCAGTCACAAGCGTTCAGGCAAGACAGGTTTACTTGGTATTAACATTTCATGGAACCACTCAGGTCTTTCAATAGGTTTTGCATTCCAATTTTTTCAATTAGACACTTATTTTCTTTAAAAACTGCACATAACCAGTAAAGTATGATGTTTGAGATGATTTGATGATGATTGAGAGGCGAGTATGAGGTCCTTTTATTTTGTCTGGGACAAATGCGATGTGGTCCAATGCGTTTCTGACTACCTCCGTATGTTGTCTGAGTGTTCGGATTGCAACTGTTTTGGACCGTGTTTACACTTGTATATAGAACTGACCGCTTGTGAAATGAATGTTAATACTAGGTGTAAACAGTGTCTGTCAGAGTTGATATCCTGAATGTTTGATCTCGGCTGAGGCTGCCCATCTTCCTTTGACTACACACACATTTCCTTTCTCTCTTATGCTTTGACATGCTTAATTAGACTTTGAATTAAACATTAATCTTCTCTGTGCACTGTTTGCAGACGTTTTTTTAATGCAGATGCTTGATGTGTGTTTGTTCTCAGAGGCACAATACCTGATAAACAGAACTGCTAATAATACTGCAAGCAGTTTAAAGGTGAATTGTGTGATTTCTGCGCCACTAGTGTCACTAAATGGTATTGCAAAAACAATACTGGGCAAGAAGGTACCCCGCCTCAAACTTATGCCATTGGTTGAGCCAATGTTTCAGACTGGTCAGAATGTCTTGATAGTGTGACAGTCATACTCATAGTCAGTATTTACACTCTTTTAGGAAATTAATGTGCCAGTGGATCACTTTATATTCTCGCTTTATTGATATGGGACAGGAGAATGGATTTTAACACACTCAACCTCCTTCCTGATGTCCAGCTCTATTCATTCAAAACAGTTCTGCTTCCCAATGCTTTTATAGATGTGTAGGTGTATCTTGCGCATTGCATGAGTGTAAAGGTATGCTGAGATGTGCCTTTTCATGTTTGTGTGATGTTGGATGTGTCTGCACATGCTTTATCAGGTGGTATTCGAGAACAACAGCTCACACATAATGTTTCTAGAGACATAATAAAGCACTATTGAACTATGTGTCCTTCCAACATTTGCACAGAATCTGACATGTAAAATAAACATGTATGAACAAATTTCATGATATGCAAATGTTAATGAGGTTCATGGAATGTTGAGTTCAATTAATGAATAGATTGATTTTAATGTATTTCACAGATAAAATACTCACCTAATTGGACATTATATATTATATTGGCTTCAAGAATACAAATTTCTGAAAGGATTTTAAACTTTTTTTATGATGACTGAAATACATAATTTTGGCATTTAAAATAGGTAAGTTTTTCCATAGTTCACTGCTAAATGAGAGTCCCGCTATCAGATTGTGCTTGAGCATTGATGCTGTCAATATGATGATATTGTACATGTCGTGTCTATCCAAATGTAAATATAAATGTTTCACATGAAAGCCTATGAATACTAATGAGATCTTCTTGTCTGTCCACATTTCACACTGACTTTTTAACCCGGCCAGATAGGTGTGAGGAGCTTCTGTTACCATTCATGCAATGTCATGTTACCTCAAAAAAAAGTGTTAAAGTGTTAAGATGTACTTTAAAGGTAGGACATCACACTTCTTGAGGGCCGTGCTAACTTGTCTAGAGCTTTCATATGTTATTGTGGCATATGTGGGCTGGAAACAGTTGTGTCTCAGTGAATCAGATTTGTGTCACGATACAGCTGTGTTTGAAAGCGGCTTGGCTGCTCTGACTAATATGAATGTGAATGAGAGTGGCTGGAAGGCTGATCCCTGTCAGTAAGACTCTAGATGAATATGGTGTTGATTTGTGCACATCAACCTGGTTTATATTTTTATTTTAGTAGGAATAGATCAGTTATGGGTGTGGGGAACGGTGACTGATTTTGTGTACTTGCATTTGTGTATGTCTGCATGGCTCTGGTCAGACAGCAGCATGTTGTCATCAGGGTGTCGTGCGTGTAGTGAGAAAACAGGGCTGGAGCTGTGGGGCCGTGTGTTGCTGTGGTGACCTTATTTTCAGGCATAGTGAGCGGATGACCACTGAACGTGAGCGGTTTGTCCTGCGGCATTCGCTGGATCACTCAGTGACCGCATAACCCATCTACTTATCTGTGAAAAGGCACATCACACAAACAGCATACTGCATAAAAAAAAGAAAAGAAATGTGGAAACCTTGTTCTATGTAATATGTGCTTCCACACTTATAAATAAATACAGTAAAACAGTAATGTTGTGAAATATTATTACATTTTAAAATAACTTTTTTAATATTGTAACATTTTAATTTGTTGCTAATTAAGTGCACAAGAAACATTTTAATAATCAATGATGAAAACAGTTGTACTGCTTATTATTTTATGCATAATAAATATACACAGTACGCACACATATATTATGTAAACACAAAACTTTTACTTATTTAATCGCGATTAATCGCTTGACAGCACTAACATATATCTATATATACAAATCCCTTCTACATCCCACCCTTAAAAAGTGCCTGTTGCATCCCTGTCAGACAATTATCATTTTGAATTGTGGCACAGCTTACAAAAGACAGAGCCAAAGTCCTGTTTTATTCTCAATCATTAATAAGAGATGGCAGAGATAGCTGGTTATCTCCAAATAATTACTTCTTGTCAGCTTTCCTTCCTTGTAATTACTAATTTCAAGTTTTAATTTCAGCTTTCACACACACATTTACCTTTAGCTGGTGCGAGCCTGCAAAATCAAAGCGGTCTTCAGACAAATGAAAAGGATGACCTACATGTGACTGCCACATTCTCCTCTGCAGAGTCAAATACTGCTTCTGAGCTCTTTCCCCGGAGAGATTGTCGGACGCTCTCGCCTAAGTGCCTGTCCTGCAGTTGCTCTGCAGTTGTTCTGCGTCCCCTCGCCTTCCTCATCAGGTTAATGATGATGAGGAGCAGGAAGAGCAAAAACGTTGTTGCTAATTCAACACTTTAGCCGCATCCGAGAAAGAGAGTTGGCAGAGACCTTTTCCCTGCTCAGCACCTGAGCTCAGGGCTGGATCTGCACCTGGGCTGGGTGCTCAGTCACTGCTGGGAGATGGTAAGAGAGTTTAGGAAAGGCACAGGAAGTGGAGAGTGTGGGTTTCCTGTTTGTGTGTAACATATAGATAGATATTAAATACTCATTCTACAATATACAGACAGACAAAACGCACATAGACCCGGATTCAAATCCTAATACATATTTTAATAAGTCAAGTGATTGCCAAGCATTTTGATGTGTATTTTGATAGTCAAATTAGTTTCAAGCGACATAATGGTGGAAAAGGAAATGCAAATGACCTGCAGAGTTTCAGAGTGACTTGATTGTACTGTATAAATGTAGACATATGAATGGTAATGGTAAAAAAAAAAAGTTTTAGACTTTTTAAAATCTATAATAACACCATCCCTGCATCTTAATATGCCTAGTTCCTTACTATAGAGTAGGTGAAAAACAGTATGTGAAAAGAGTAGTAAGTCTGAATTCACAGAATTCATAAAATATTAGGCAAAAAGATTACCTATTTCTTCTGCTGAGAATCTGAAGTGCGCACCCAATGGACACTTTACTATCCCACGAGGCCACGGGAGGAGATGTGAATGCGAGTCACATGGCAATGAAAACATGACATCTGGATCATGCATTTTACACAATATACACTCCCAGAAAAAAGGTATAAAAAATTTTAAATACTTTACTAGGTACAAATATGTACCTTTAAGTTACTAACACTATGTACCATTTCGGGCTAAATAAGGTACAAAGATGTACCTTTTAGCTTCTGTACCTTAGGGTACTGGCCTTACAGCTTTGTACCTTTTTGACAGTGTAGAACATACTTTTTTAATGGTTGTGAAATAAGTTTCTCACCAAATGCCGCTACTCTAAGATACTATACTATAAGATAGTGTGTGATTTTGGATGAAGCTCATTTCTTAAGACACAAAGATACAAATGCAAGGCCTCTCAGTTTGAATGGGCTCGCACTAGTGTAAAAAACTATAGTGTTGTCACAGTGGCACACTCGAAGAGGACCGCATATGTGAAGATATCTGGAAAACTAGGCCAAGCAGAGCAGCTCAAGTGAAGCTAAAGTGTGAATAAACAGAAGATTACACATATTCTCTCAAACCAACAGTGACCTCCTCTGAAGATGTTTTGCGCTCTTATAGATGCATATTTTAAACCTTAAGTACACAAGCACACACACATTCACTGGGGGACAAGCGTCTTAAAAAATGCTTAAAATGCACTGCTGGGGTGTCAGTTCTGTCCTTGGCTCCGACTGAATTTTTGCAGAACAACATGCAAACGCAAAATAGATGGGATGGAAAGGACTCGCTCTCCGTCTGCCATGAGAGCGGGTCAGTTGTATCTACCGCTTCAGACTGTGCACAGGTCTTAATGTTAAGCGCTCAGAGCAAAGATAACACACTCCAGCGCTATCTCCTGCACACATTAGAGAACTAAAGCAGATCACTGTCCTGGTTCCACACTGAGAGAGAGAGAATGTGAGAAATAAAGTCAATGCGGCCACTCAGCTGGGGGTGGGGAGGGGGGTAGAGGGATGAACATAAATCTGCTGCTGTCTTCATCCTGCTGTTCTCATCACAGAGAAGAAGGGAAACAGAGAAGTGGGAGGGGAGGAGGAAGGTATAGAAAGAAGGTTTGAGAGAGAAAGAGATGGTGGAGGGAAAGGGAGGTCTGCATAACTGTCCTTGCAGGCTGCCAGTGTGAGATCATTGGTTGGCTGAGTGAGTCACATGACACAGTTTCAGCACAGGGAACTGGTTAATGCTGTAGTGTTTATGTCACTGTTCATATGGGATAGATTTCAAGTTGTAGTTTTGAGGCAAAGTGTTTTTATTTGTATTTTTAATTCCAATGCAATTTCAGATGCATCGATGAACGAGATTATTCTTGTTAGCTAAAACTAGAACTAAAATCATTAAAAAATAATACATTTTTTGTTTAGTTTAAAATAACTAAAACTAAACAAACTAAAAATAATAAATACATAAAACTAAACAAACTAAAAATAATAAATACATATAATAAATACAATTGAAAAACTATATAGACATATAAAAAAACTAATAAAACTGACAAAAGCACACAACATAATAAAACTTTAATTACAATTAAAATGAAAACAGAAAATATACTAAATATACAATAATTAAATAAGCCTAATTAAAAATATTAACAACAATTATGATGGTATATCAGTAATACTACAACAAATGTTGATGACATTTATATAAATGAATATATATATATATATATATATATATATATATTAGTATTATTTTGTTTAATTGAGATCAAAATAATAATGAATAATAAATCAAATATGATCATCAATTAATCTGAATGAGAAATAATGAATAATGACCAGTTTCCTACTTATGTGTAATTTTTTTTTTAATTAGTTGTATATATTAATTTATTGTATTGTATATTAATGTAATTAATTGTAGATATATCTGGGACTATCTGTTCGCCCAATCAAATGCAAGCGAGTGGGGCCCTCCATTTGATGCTACTAGTAGCTACAGAGTTTACATAAGGATAAAGGGGGGAAAAAAACAGGCTGTGAAATTTTGCGAAGTTTAAATGGATTTTAACAATTTCCCCCAATGAGTTTTCCTTGGCCATTCATCTGTCTCTCCTCTTCTCCGATCTTACTAGTTCTCTCAGAGCGTTTGCCATGAGTGTGTAATCCTCCAGACAATGAATTACTTGACGTGAATACGTCACATTATATCAAATTAATTAAATATCTTTCAAATTTTTGATTACTGTAATTTATATATATTAACAAATTTACAAACATAAAATAAACTATAAAATACATATAATGTACATATTAAAATGTTGAATTGATTAATATAATTTATAGAAATTAACATCAAAATAATAATATAATATAATATTTTTAAATTTATAGTTAAATAATTAGTTTGAAACCCCTGCAATATATCAAACATACTGAGCTGGTTGCAGGAACACACACAATATCCTGCAGCGCTCTGAGATTTCAGATGTCAATCGGAACTGAATGTGCTGCAGTTTTGTCAGAAATGCATTTTGTGCTGGTGCAGCGTTGCATTGCAATGCTGTCTGTCGGACAACTACGGTCTCCGGCTCTTTAACTGCTTCAGAGTGCGTGTTTGTGTGTGTGTGTACGCCGGTGTAGCCACTTATAAGAGTGCTGATTGCA
>NW_015539816.1:1861751-1864711 GCF_001515605.1 Sinocyclocheilus anshuiensis | reverse complement strand
GCTATGATGATGACATTTCTGTCCTCTCCTCTCTGTGTGTCAGTCAAACACTGAGCTGTGATTATCCTGATGCTTGGGTCTGGATTAGCAGGTTAGCAGTGGAGATTCCAGGGGGAAGGGATGGAATATCTCACATTTTTATGATACCTCTGCTTCCCTTAAGATGAATACACTTGAGTATGAATGCAGAGGAGGAATGTATTAGAGTATCTGATGTGGCATGCTTTTTAAATGCATCCAGGGTGTCATATACAGTATAGATTGAAAAATACGATTAATAAGTATTAACTTTGCATTCAAATTATTAATAGTAGTTCAAAGTGTACTAGTATTTTTGTAGGTTTTAATGGCTCTCAGCCACTCTAAGAACAACCCAGTCCTTTTATATTATGTATCTATTTCTGTATATCTAAATATCTATATAATATACACATATACACAAATTAGGAATAAATAAAAAGAAAGTAAATAGATCAGAAGTTTAGTTTCGTCAATTAAACATGTCAATAAAAAGTATATGATTGTGTTACAAAAATGCAAAGTATAATATAATATAATATAAATAAGGAAAGTATAACTAAAGCTGCATTGAAAAAAAAAAAGAAAGCAAATAGATTAGAAAATTTGTATGTTTCATCAGTTGAAAATGTCTTAATAAACTGTATGAATCTGAATCATGACAGTTCCTACTAGACAATGGTGGAAAAATATAATAAAAAGGATAATCATGCACATACAAAAGGAATGCATGTAGTTTACACTGCATGAAATAAATATAGATCAGAAATTAATATGCTTCTTCAGTTTAAAATATGCCAATAAACATACTAGAAAAATGTGACAAATACAACAAATATAATTTATTAAAATCAGAAATTAATATGCTTCTTCAGTTTAAAATATGCCAATAAACATACTAGAAAAATGTGACAAAAATACAAAAAATATAATTTATTAAATATACAATATAATATAATATAATATAATATATGTAGTCAAGAGTATATACTACATAAATGTTACTGTGTGTTTATGTGAGGGATAACACAAATCTAACCTTCACCATGAGAATCAGTCAAAAACAATCAGTCCTGCAACAATACTAGTCTGAAAATATGACTGGCACATGATGTATTCTCACACAGACACTAAATGTGTGTGTATGTGTGGAGGTCTTTTTAGGTCAGTTTCAGGAATTGAGTCTGGCATCTCGCTCTGGTGGAAATATGTTTGTATGTGTGTCTAAGACTAGTACATCCCAGTCTTAGGGCTGTGTTATTCGGTTAGGTTCAAGATAATCCACATTCACTCAAAAGAGGATTGAAACGTCGATCTGGTTTTGATGACTTAGATTCAGACCATTGTGTATTCTGATATCTGTAGTCAAAGATTTAGTGTACTGGATTTAGTGCGTTTGAGATGTAAGTAGCCAGCGGAATATTCTGGAGATTAATTTCATTATTATCAAGAGGAGAGGAGCACATAATTCTCCCTGGTTTTGTCAGGTCATTATGAGGTCTCTCCGGGCTGTGGCCTACATCTCAATAGCAATCAAAAACAGGGTATACATAAAAAATAAGAGCAAGGTTTGATTTTAGATTTAAAAAAATGTATCTGTCGACTGCTTCTTTGAACCCCCCCTAAATTAAGAACTAAAACTAACTAAACTAGTGAATCTAAAATCTAGTAAACTAAATAAATAAATACAATGTTACTTATTATGAGGTGTTCATTCGTTCGTTCGCTCATTCATTCATTCATTCACTCAATTATATGCATAATAACAGCATTCAGGTTTGGAAAAACATGAGGATGAGTAAATAATGACTAAAAATAATGATCATTTTTGGATGTACTGTCCCTTTAAGAAAACTTTGAACTGAAAGATTGCAGGATGGATGACAGTGAAGGGAAAGGATGCATGAGAAGAGGAAGTTGGGGGTCGGGGTCCAGGGAAGATTGAGAGATAGAGGGAAGTGAACGAATGAACTGTTTGGAACATGGGGAGAGAGAGATGGAAAAGTGCATGAGAGTTGTTAATCTCTCTCTCTCTGTTGCTCTGTGTCATGCTGCCTGTCCATATGGCTGCGTATGTGTGTGAGAGAATAAAAATGAAAGAGGAAATTGGGTGCAAGGTGACTGACACATGCCATCATTCATATAACGGGATGGTTGGATTAAACAATAACCTCTGGATTGCTGTTACTGTGGCTGCATGGTTTATGTGCGAGTCTGTCAGGACAAGGCTTATGACTTCAGACCACAGACTGCTGCTTTATCTCTAGCAGGAAAGCCTGTTTTAATTAACATCTGTATAAGCCCATTAACGAAGGAACAGACAAGACCATTGTGTCGCATCTCTTTCTCTCTGCACACATTTACACACTGCATAACACTGTGCAATATTAATTGGGTGACCATTCGGGCCATTTTTACGGGACGCGTCCTTGCCAAATGAAAGAGGAAATTGGGTGCAAGGTGACTGACACATGCCATCATTCATATAACGGGATGGTTGGATTAAACAATAACCTCTGGATTGCTGTTATTGTGGCTGCATGGTTTATGTGCGAGTCTGTCAGGACAAGGCTTATGACTTCAGACCACAGACTGCTGCTTTATCTCTAGCAGGAAAGCCTGTTTTAATTAACATCTGTATAAGCCCATTAACGAAGGAACAGACAAGACCATTGTGTCGCATCTCTTTCTCTCTGCACACATATACACACTGCATAACACTGTGCAATATTAATTGGGTGACCATACGGGATATTTTTACGGGACGCGTCCTTGCCAGGATTTCTATATTGCCTAAAATATCCAGGTTTTGGCTGTTTGCACTGTGCAGACCAACCATTGTATGACATTCACGAGAGCTATAGAGAGCAGGCAGGGCTCTACAGTGCGACCATTTCAGTCGCATTTGCGACTGAAAACTACTGCGTGCGACTATGAAAACA
>NW_015539816.1:1854922-1861658 GCF_001515605.1 Sinocyclocheilus anshuiensis | reverse complement strand
TTTTGGCTGTTTGCACTGTGCAGATCGATCGTTGTATGACATTCACGAGAGCAGATTAGACAGCTCCTTATGCTTTCGAATCGCTCTCGAAGTACTTTGGTGTCATTCAATGATTGGTGTGCAGCGACGCTTCAAGTGGAATGAACGAACAAACACGTGCGCTTATTTGCGTCGCTTTGATCGTTCTCTGTAGATCTCACCTTCTCACGCGCCACGATTGGTCGATTATATACAATACCTGCATGTTATTGGTCAAACTACTTTGGATGTTTTAGGCAATATAAAAATTCCTGGCCAGGACGTGTCCCGTATGAACGGCACATATGGCCACCCTAAATATTAAGTAATATTATTATATTAACACAGATAGTATCATTTACTACAGTGTTCAGAGATTCCTGAGGGCTGTTTGGTGAGGATTTGTCTTGTTCCATTAAATGCTTTAATCAACACTGCAAAAAAGTATTTTCTTAATATTTTTTTAGCAAAAACGTACTTAAAGGGTTAGTTCACCCAAAAATGAAAATTAGCCCATAATTTACTCACCTTCAAGGCATCCTAGGTGTACATGACTTTCTTCTTTCAGACGAATCCAATCGGAGTTATATTAAAAAAATGCCCTGGCTCATCCAAGCTTTATAATGGCAGTGGGTGGGTGTTTTCGTTCAACAGTCCAAAAGAAGTCCAATAAAGCGCATCCATCCATATAAAAAGTGCCTTACACAGCTCTGGGGGCGGGTGGTGAATAAAGACCTTCTGTAGTGAATCGGTGCGTTTTTGTAAGAAAAATATATGTATTTAACGTTTGTTTACAGGAGCACGTATGATATTTAGCGGAAGTCAGAGAAAAGGGATTATAACATTTTAAATATGGATATATTTCTTAAAAAACCGTGTCGATTCGCTACAGGATGCCTTTATAGACCCCCGGAGCCATGTGAGGCACGTTTTATTATGTATAGAAGTGCTTTATTGTATTTCTTTTGGACTGTTGAACAGAAACACCTGCCCACTGCCATTATAAAGCTTGGAAGAGCAGGGACAATTTTTAATATAACTCCGACTGGATTTGTCTGAAAGAAGAAAGTAACTTTAACTTTGATAATTTTTCAAAAAACAAGACTTAAGCTTAAGCCATTTTACTTCTCAAGTAAACATTTGTTGTTTTGTTTTGCATTTTGTTTTGTTTTTGTTCTTTTTGGAGCCTTCACCAGACAAGTATTTGTATGGTGCAGAACAAAACAAACAAAAATCAATGACCCTTCATGAACCTGCCATGTACTTTTCCTCTCTCTCCTCTAATAGAAGAGTAAAACTTGGCTTTATTAGCTATGCAACTTACTTAGGAGACTCTTCTTCGCAACTTTATGAATGATTTAAGCATTTTAGACTGACAGACTCAAACCAAGGGGGAAAGATCCTGAACTGAACGAACACTGTCCTAACTCAGCTGACCACTGGTTGGTCTCCATGGAGCCCCTGTGTTACATAATATAAGGAGATGAAGTTTCCCTCTCAGGTAATCACACTAATTGCTTTTGATGGCCACAGAAGAGGCCAAGAGTGCCTTTCATTTACTATACAGTTCTTACCATTTAGCTGTAAATGACTCTGTCTGTCTGTCTGTCTGTCTGTATGTATGTATGTATCAGGGTTAGGTTATATAAGAGTGGTAGTTGTCATCACAGAAAACTCCTAAGCTGCAATTTTATCTTGAAACACTGTCAATCGACGAGTGTGAGGCAGGATTTGAGATCTTTCATCAGCACTGTAACAGAACCTGATTGAAAGCAGCCGTTGTTCTTTTAGGCCGGTTATTAAGTTTGCACACCTGAGGCACTCCAATCAGTGGTCAGCAGTAAGTGAGATATACGGCCAGTGTCAAGTTATCTGCCACACATACCTTTTCTCGCTTTCTCTCTCTTATGGCGTCTATGAGGGTGAAGACAGGCATGAATACTGGGACAAAATGCTTTATTTTAAACCAGGTCCCCAAGGCATGGCATCTCTCCTGGTGCTGTACACATCTTTTTGCCTGTATGTGTCCACCCATTGATTTATCTCTTCACAGCCGGCCCTTAGAGAGAGAGCTCTGCTCCAGCAGCCACCATAATGGTGCCATCATCTATCTATCTATCTACCAGTCGGTCTGTCAGTTTATCTCTTTAAAGTACCTATCTACCTCTGGGTAGCCCCACCCACGCTGAAACCTCATTGGTCCAAAATTAAAAACATCAAATATCTTATGTCTGGATGTGATTGGATCACATTGCACAGCAGCTTCTACATTTTGATTCAGTGTGTACGGGCAAATTGCTTATCACCAGATAGGGCAGTAAAGGCTCAGGGATTCAGAATGGAGGAAAACCTGTGACCTTATATGAGGGTTTACTTGTGCGTCTACTCACGGGCTGATGGTTTATTGGTTTGTCAGTGTGTCTGTGTGTGAACATACTGACATTTGAGGAATGTTCTTGAATAGCCTGGATGCGTTCATATGTAATGTACACTAGCGTCTGCCTGTGAGTAGAGTAAGGACATAAAGAGATAGCTTTAGCACATGGTTAGTTTTGTAAGGTAACAAATCTCATTTCAAAGGTGAGGCATTTTTTATTCTAGTCTTTGTGTTTGTTTCCCATGCTTCCTGGGGCGAAACTTATTTGTTTGTTGGTCTGCTCCGCGACAGTGCAGCATAATATATCAGCTACACCAGAACGCAGACTCACAAAGATCAAGTACAAGTCCAAATACACCCTCTTGCAACAATGTAATTGTTCAGTCTCCTCTACGTGACTTTGCTTTCCTAATTGGCACATACAGTAGATGATGGCACAGTCATTGTATGGTAATGTATCTTGCTGACCTAGTTGTCGGTGTGTGTGTGTGTGTGTGTTCTCACAGGTGTAAAGGAGCGTCACACTATGGGCTCTCTGCAGAGAGAAAGCGGCGTTCTCAGGAGGGAGACTGCACAGACAGCACCTCAGAGCTCACTGTGGCGGCACTGCCCGGGGAGGGATGCCCCTCCTCTGCTATTGCCCTCCTATCAGACGAGCCCGGCCTGGTTAACCCCGCCTATGAGCCCAGTGTGGAAGATAACAGCCAATCTGGGAGCACCACCAGCCTGGCAGCACGCAGTGGTTCAAGGAAGAGTGAGTGCTCCCAGATTGGCTGTTATCTTCCACACTGGGCTCATAGGCGGGGTTAACCAGGCCGGGCTCGTCTGATAGGAGGGCAATAGCAGAGGAGGGGCATCCCTCCCCGGGCAGTGCCGCCACAGTGAGCTCTGAGGTGCTTCTGCGTGACTTTGCTTTGCTAATTGGCACATACAGTAGATGATGGCACAGTCATTGTATGGTAATGTATCTTGCTGACCTAGTTGTCGGTGTGTGTGTGTGTGTGTTCTCACAGGTGTAAAGGAGCATCACACTATGGGCTCTCTGCAGAGAGAAAGCGGCGTTCTCAGGAGGGAGACTGCACAGACAGCACCTCAGAGCTCACTGTGTTTCATCAATTTAATAATTATTTAATATATAATGAAAAAAAAGCATTTTAACATTTTAGAGCAGAAAAATGCTCTAAATGCCTTTTAGGACGAAGTGTGATTAGGAATATTTGTCTTTTTTGCGTATTTCTCCCTCTCTCTCTCTCTCTTTATATACAGTATATATATATATATATACACACCATATTGTTTTAGAATTAAAAAAAGTTATTGTACATTTGAGGACATCCTTCACATATAACTATAAATCTATGTCTTTTCCTCCTTCATGCTTACTGAGAGAGTTAATATGACTAATGTCAATTGTTCGAAGTATAGCCCTCTGCACCATTTATGTCATTTTACGCAAAAAATCAATTCAAACGGCTGAAAAGGCTCAGCTGAGACACACAATTGATATTGCAGTTAAAGAAACAAAGAGGAGTATATAGAGAAAGAGAAGAGTTCAAATATGCCTTATGAATACTTTATGAGGCCTGTTTCTGACCTCCACAAAGTGGTTCAGATGTGTTTCATTGTCTGACGTCCCCTCGAAACATGAAGCCTGGAGAATGCGGACAATAAATGCTGCTGCACCAGCATTTCTGGCTTTGGGACTGGAAACAGTGTGACACTGCAGCTGAACAAGCTGTCTGCCTCCAATTCAGCCAATGCTTCTGTCAGAACTTTGTCCATCAGGAGAGAAAGACTGAAAGAGTAGAGGAATGAGACAGAAAAAGGGGTATAACCTTTAAAGATCCAGCAACCTTTGACACAAACTCTCAACTTCTAATAAATCCACATGTATAATAACCTCCTTTAGGAACATTAACTAACTTCAGGAACATAAAACTAACTTAACGGATCATTAGTTTGTAATACACTGTAAGTTTAATATATTTTCTCCACTGATCACCTGGAGGGTGTCTGAAAATCTTGGATGTATCGAAATTTTAAAGGTCTGTACATAATAATACTTATTTTTGTCTGAAACTTTCATCTGTGATGACTTAAGTTACACAGACATGCAGAAAAAAGTGTCCTACTTCCGTGCTGATTCAGGTCTAACCTGAAGAAGTTATAATCTTACTGCAGTGTCCACAATACAGAACCAGCCGGTGCTGTTTACTTCAGGTGTTTATCACTTGGCCTGTATGTGCACTGCATTATGATGCTCAAAAAAAGAGACAATTTGATTGGCTACTGTGTGCCGACTCAATTCTGATTGGCTGGAAGTGGACAGCAGAAGAGGGACAAGTCCAGGCATGTTTAGTAGGAAAATTTCTTTCTCCTCCTTTCTCACTCAGTTCCTTCTCACATTCATTCACAGATCGCAACTTTGACAGAACGTCAGTGCGTAGTCGCTCTTTTCGCCGCCTGAATCGAGCCTTCAGTGTCCTGAGGAGGACCAAGAGTGGGACAGCAGTGGCCAATGAGGCCACAGAGGAGCGAGACAACCTCAGAAATGCCAACATACCACCGGAGGGTGAGTGTGGGTCTTGCAAGTGTTGTATTCGGACACCAGAAGATTGATTGGGTAACCAGCTAGACCAAATTAAACCAGTTAAGACCAACAAACCAAGTTGTTTTATTAGAGGTCCCCCTGTTTTAGCATTAACATTAGCATGTATTGTAGTAAGCATGTTTATAATTGTTAACTATGTAGTGTAACTGTGCTATTATAAAGCATTATTGCATAGCACCTCATCAAACATGAACTGTCCTATGAATATCATTCAATAGCATGCTAAACCAATATCAATGGATAATAAAAGGAGAAAGGGAGTGTGTCAGAAGGTGACAGTCTGGTTTGGGTCCGCTCAGCCCCGCAGTAGCATATGGCCCTTTAATAATGCAGATGGAGCCTGAGGAGACTTGTCAGAGAGAGACAGAGAGGAAATGAAGCAGTGTGTCGGGACAGAGGGACTGGACAGATGAACGCTGAGTGAGAGGGTTGCTTTCTGAATGAAAACTAAAGAGAAAAAGAGTGCTTGGGAGATTGAAAATGAGTTAGGAAAAAGCTGATGAGCGTGTGTGTGTTGGTTATGTAACACCCTGGTTGCAGTAGTAATGAGCTTCACTTTCTCTCTCCCTGCAAGCAATCAGAGGAGATGAGAGGAAAATATTGACTTTGAAAGAGAAACTGCAGATTGTGGAGAACAGGCGAATACGAGAGAGGGTCTGTGTGTAATGGAGAAAGAAGGGATGGATAAAGATAAGGAGAGACAAATCACAGAGATTGTTACTGAATCCGGCTGTAGTTTACAGTCTGTTCAGGAACAGGTGCAGTATGAATCTTTCACCCAGAACAAATAGAAATGCATAGCATATGCATATTATGAACAAATTTACAGTATGAACATATATTTTCAGAAGTGCCTGACATAACACTAGCTCTATAGCTGCATATGGCTCCTTCAGTAATTTGGATTTCATCAGTAGTTTGGCTAACTTTAATTGTACAGGCTCTTCCTGTTGTCTTAACCACAAGCACGCTTGGTGACACATAAGACACTCAAAGCTGATTGGTTACCTCTAATAATGACTGGTTATAAAGGCCTTTTTTTTGGCAGAGCAAATGATGTTGCATCATTTGAAGATCAATTCTGATTGTTCCGTTTCCTTCTCTTTGTCATGTAGTGACAATTTAAAAGGAAAATGATAGTAAGATGAGAAAAAAATACAATATGTATATATTTTTCACAATATATACTACTGTTCAAAAGTTTTGGGTCGGTATGATTATTTTATGTTTTTGAAAAGAAGTCTTTTATGCTCACCAGAGCTGCATTTATTTGATAAAAAATCCAATAAAAACAGTAATATTGTCAAATATTACTACAATTTAAAATAAATGTTTCTATTTTAATATATTTTAAAATACAATTTATTCCTGTGATGTCAAAGCTGAATTTTCTGCAGCCATTACTCCAGTTTTCAGTGTCACATGATCCTTCAGAAATTATTCTAATACTTATTTGATGCTTAACATTGCCTAACATTTCCTAACATTTCTTATAATTATCATTGTTGCACTGCCTATTTTGTTCTAACACGCCCCCACATATCTACGTCACGATGTGGGAAGAATAAATAACGCTGCCCAAATGTTCACGAAATGTTCAAAGAAAGAAGGCGTAACTTTTATTTTTGCTGTAATATTGTTGCTGCCGCCATGTTGTGAAGATGCTGTGTTTCGTTGTGAAAGCAAAACTACTTTGTTTGGCCTTCCAAAAGAGGACACAACTAGAAATC
>NW_015539816.1:1842463-1854701 GCF_001515605.1 Sinocyclocheilus anshuiensis | reverse complement strand
TCGCTTTTCAGACCGATGAGCTTTGTAAAAATCGACGCGTTTCAGAAAGGCGGGGCATAGAGGAGAAACAATAATGTACATTATGTGGAAAATAATGTGTTTTTTGAACTTTAAACCACATAAACATTTCATTACACCAAATACACAAAATAATGTTCTTTTTAGCAACATCATATGACCCCTTTAATCGATTTAATGCATCCTTGCTTGTTTTTTGTTTTTAATCTGACTGACCCCAGATTTTTGAATGATAGAATATCTGAGTTAAGCAAATTAGTGGTTAAAATTAATTAAACAAATGTTAACTCAATCACCAAAATGATTACATTAATCTTGAATACAATTTCGGGAAGTCTTGGCCCTCCTTGCTTCCTCTGATGGATCAATGTAATGCTTTTTTAAGGCTAGTCATGTTTGGCTCTGCTTTGATCTGGACAGATGCCCTGTTTATGTAGCACAGAAAGTGATGATCATGTGGGAGTTCACTGATTACAGACGCTCTCTTTTTCTCTCTCTCAGTATTTGCATTACCTCAGCTGCATCATCTAATCCCTGATGGTGAAATCACCAGTATTAAGATTACCAGGGTAGATCCTTGTGAACCACTGGCTATCAGCATTGTCGGGGGCAATGAGACGCCTCTGGTTCGCATCCTCATTCAGGACATCTACAGAGAGGGCGTCATCGCTCGGGATGGAAGACTGCTACCTGGAGATATGATCCTCAAGGTGCGTATGTCTGCTAGATCTGATGTTACGTCACTGTACAGTAGGAGTGAATCGTCCTGGTTTTGATATCACATGTTGTCATGGGCTTCACCATCTGCTGTTCAGAGGGGAAGTGTGTGAGGATTCTGCATGTAAATTTGTGGAATGGACTTCTTTTCAAGTATAATTATTTTTGTTATAGCTTGTAACCGATAAATGGCCAATATATTAATAGATTAATAATATTAATAATTAATAAATTAATAAGATTAATAATAAAACACTAAAAACCACAGTTGTTTTAAATGAAGTGAATTTAGGCATCACAACTTGTGCAGTATTAAAATTAATATATATATATAATTCATTTAATTTTTTTTTTCAGATTTGCTAAATACTTAATTTAAAGGTATTGTTAATTTTGAGCATTAGACAATGGTAAAAGTAATCCAAATGTAAAAATAAAGGAAATGAGCATTAGCACCAATCAGCAGTCTGATCAATCAAAATGATATGCATCCCCAATGAGAAAGCTGAGAGGTCTAATTAATCAAATATGAAAATATTTAAATGAACACATTTGCAGCAAATTTGTCTTTTTCCAAAACTCAGAATTGCAGAAAGACAGAAAGTGTATACAGTATATTGTTTTCTGAGCCAAAACCTAATAATGCATGCAAAAACACTGAGCTCTGGTGCTCATAGTGGCAACATTAGTTTGAATCCGGCTTGCAACATTTTCGAATCACTTTCACCTTCCCTCACTGCTATAATTTCTCGTCCTCTCTCTACATTTATATTTACATTTATGCCTCTGGCAGACATTTTCATCCAAACTGACTTAATGCCTGATTATACCAAGGACAACTAATGATAATAATATAGTTTTAAAAATCATTCTACATTTAAATGAATAGCAGAATTTACACCACAACTATAATTATAATGGCACAGAGGAACTATATTGTTGGAATCACTTTCAGAATGATTTTTTTCCAACTGATAAACGATAAAAACATTGACAGCACATCCGAATCCATCCTTTAAAGAGAACGGCAGTTCCCTCCGAATTGAACCCATGACATTTTCATTGATTGCACCATCCTCTACTGTGAGCTTCAAAAATGCAATACAAAAATCTTACAAACATAAAAACATTTCTCTGGATTTCTCTCTCTAATCTCATGCTGTCCTCCCATCAGGTGAATGGTATAGACATCAGTAACGTGCCTCACTGTTATGCTGTGGCGGCTCTGAAGCAGCCCTGCACACTGCTACGGTTGACTGTTCTGCGAGAGCAGCGCCACCGTTACCATTCCCATCATCACTCTCCCACCGAGGCCTTCCCAACCCACACCCCCACCATCCGGGACGACAGCCTGCATGTGGTCCTTGTTAAGAGGGCTCCAGATGAACAGCTGGGCATCAAGCTGGTGCGCAGACCTGACGAACATGGTGTCTTTATCTTCCACCTGCTGGAGGGGGGTCTGGCCGCCCGCGATGGGAGGCTAAGGGTAGACGACCGCGTGCTGGCCATCAATGGCCATGATCTGAGATACGGCACCCCTGAGCATGCAGCACTGCTTATTCAGGTGAGCAGCATTATGGGAGAGGTTATGTGGTGAGTATTAAAGGGATAGTTTACCCAAAAATAAAAATTCTGTCATTAATTACTCACCCTCATGTCATTCCAAACCTGTAAGACCTTCGTTCATCTTCGGAACACAAATTAAGATATTTTTGATGAAATCCAAGAGCTTTCTGACCCTGCATAGACAACAATGCAACTAACACGTTCAAGGCCCAGAAAGGTACTAAGGACATTGTTAAAATAGTCCATGTGACATCAGTGGTTCAACCATAATAATTTGTGTAATAAAAAATAAATTAGTTCATTTGTGTTCCAAAGATAAATGAAGGTCTTACGGGTTTGGAACGACATGAGGGTGAGTAATTAATGACAGAATTAAAATTTTTGGGTGAACTATCCCTTTAAGGCCTGTGCGTACCAACAGACGAAACGGTGATAATGGCACAAACCAAAAGCGTAAATATGCATCAGAACTATTCAAAACAAATGCAATTCAAAGTCAATCCCTAAAAGTGTGCATACCTGAATGGAAATAAAATGCAGTCTTTTCAAGCAAAATATAGCCCATCTGACAACATGGATTTTGTTTGCTTTGATGCAAAATACAGTCTGACTGACAATAACCATGTTCATGCAGTAAACCTTGAATTGCAATGAAATTGCATCACCAAAATGCAGTTAAAACCCCTTTAAATGTTTTTTAAAGAGATGTGAGATAGTGAGAGAATTAGTTTTGGTCTTTCTTCATCCTCTCAGATTGTGAGAGGTGCTTTATTCTTTAGCTTCTTTTGTCTGTACAATCTCACATACATATTTTTCCACAACACAAGTAATGAAACCATTACTTTTATGGCTGTGTCCACTCACAGCATCAATATGTGACCCTGGACCACAAAACCAGTCTTAAGTCACTGGGGTATATTTGTAGCAATAGCCAAAAAAACATTGTATGGATCAAAATTATTGATTTTTCTTTCATGCCAGAAATCAGGATATTAAGTAAAGATCATGTTCCATGAAGATATTTTGTAAATTTCCTACAGTAAATATATCAAAACTTAATTTTTGATTATTAATATGCACGGCTAAGGACTTCATTTGGATAACTTTAAAGGCGATTTTCTCAATATTTTGATTTTTTTTGCACCCTCAGATTCCAGATTTCAAATAGTTGTATCTCGACCAAATATTGTCCTATCATAACAAACCATACATCAATGGAAAGCTTATTTATTCAGCTTATTTTGAAAAATTGACACTTAAGACTGGTTTTGTGGTCCAGTGTCACATATGAAGTTTTTCCAGCAATGCTACAACCAAACTGCCAAAGCTGATTTCATCAACAGCTTTTGTTCAAACATGACCTCTACAATAAATGTTTTTAAATTCACAGGACGCTTGTTCACAAAACAAAACAAAACAAAACAAAACCACCAGTTAAAACAAAAAGTCTCAGACTCATCTTGCCCCAGATGTGGTTTGGAACTAGCAGACCTGAGTCATATGTTCTGGGGATGCCCCAGATTAAAAAGTTTTTGGATAGACATCTTTAGAACATTTTCATCTATATGTAATAAAGATATGGACCCTGATCCCTTGACTTCCATTCACATATCAGCTAATCAGGTAGAAATCATTGCCTTCCCCCCGGTTGTGATTGTTGTATAATAATGAAAATCAGTAAAAAATATTTGAATAATAATAAAATGTGACAAAAGCAACAGCCAGGAAATGTATTTTTGATGCAGTGCTTCACTAATTGTTTGACATTTATAAAGCCTAATATTATTAGAAGTAATGCTAAATAATTTAAGCACTTTTATTGCTAAGCCTTTTCAGCATTTCAAAAAATGAATGTTTACAAAGCCATCTAATCCTAACTTGTGGCGTCTTATTCAGTGAATCATTCATTAAATGGTAATAATTACACTTTAACCCAGGAATTAGACTTAGTCCTGATTCAAAAACCAACTGTTTTGGTTCCAAATAAAACCTGCTGTTCCTTGAGCAGTATTGCAAAAGATGAAGAGCTTACATAAGGTCTGTGGCAGATTGTGGTTTCATCTCAGCGGTGAGAAGTGTGTCATAACGATATAAGAGTGTGTAAGAGAGTAGTGAGTGTGTGATTCGATATGTATTTCAGTGTGGTGGGTCTTTCCGAATGTTGTTATTCAGCTTGTTGCTTCCTGTCTGGTTCAGATTGGTCTCGAAGGAGACAAGATGGCCGCTCACAGCAGGAGTTTCTGACATAGATTAACTGCTGGCAGGAAACTGATTAAATTAGTCCAATTAGGCCGATAACAAGCTAAGCCCACTCATTTAAGAGGCAGCGACAGAGCACTGAACTCCCAAGAACTCCATAGGCTCTCAATGCGAGTGTGCACTTGAGAGCAATACAAGCTACGGGGTTGTCAAAATAAAGGGTTAATGAAGAAGAAAGCGGCTGGCGATGCACTCAGATGGAACGACAGGAATGGATGAAAAATAAATCAGAGAGGGAAAAACTAGAGCCTGTGCCCTCCTTCAGCTCACACATACACACAGACTGCAGAATGGATCCCAAATCTCCATATATATTAGTTTTTCTTCAGTAAGTACACACCTCTGAGATATAATCACACATTCACACTGAGCTGGAGCTGTATAGGGCATTGGCAGTCAGCACAACATCTGGTAATTGTGCTTGCTAGACGTCCGGAGAGTAATGAGACATTACACACACACTCTCTAGAGTATGAACGAACTATTTTAAATTCAGTTTTTGAACTGTTCGCTCCTCAGGGAAGTTGTTGTCCTCTGTTTGCTCTCCTGTGGAGTTCGGAAGGTTTTTGCAGTAGACAGATAATGTTAAGCCAACTTTCACCCACCATAACGCCAAAGGCCCCATGAAATCAAAATTGGAGTGTGTTGGCTTTTAGCCCATTCCTACAATATAAAGGCAGCTATATATTTTTATAATAAGATACATTTATACAGTGAAAAAATAAAATAAATAATATTGCATTTTTTCTGTGCACATTCAAGTTTTAATGCATTAATTATGCCTTGTAATGCACCTTATAATGCATCGTACAATCTCATGAATAATTGTAACCAAAGTTAATACATTATAACATATAAATTCATTGTTACAATATGAAAAAAACATGAAAAAAAAACATAAAATCATAGCTGTGAATAGAATCAAATAATCATGATTAATCTCATAATTTCTTAGCAGTCTTTAAAAAGATTTCATTCCCATTCAGATTTGAGTTTTAACTTATTTTTTATTATTTATATAAATATTGATGACTCATCTTGTGCTATACAGATTTTTGTCCAATCAAATGCTCTCTAGAATAAAATGTCCCTGTCAAGATAGTTATCTTTACACTTCTAGTTAGCAAACTTTTTCATCATCATTCATAAAACCTCATGCATTAACCTCTCTTAAGGCCTGTTCACACCAAGAAAAATAACAGTAAAGATAACTAAGATAACTACACTATTCAACATTTGAAGTGGATCAAAACCTTTCATCAAAGTTGTCCTAAAACCTAAAACCAAAATGTGTTCTTGTCTTAGGACAACTTTGATGAAATGTTATGATCCACTTTAAATGTTGACTACTGTATATTAACATTGACACCTATGGAAGATAATGTTCTGTTTATTATAAGCATGTTGCAGTTTTGTCGTCTGCCACTTTAAATGCTCAAGCTCTTTAAAGCAGGATGGATTCTGATTGGCTGTCATTGTTTTTGATCAATCATCAGCTGGAAAATCGTCCTAAAATTGATTACAACAATATCGTTCTACTATGCCATTATTGTTATAGTTGTGGTGTGGATTTCCCTATTTTCATAGACTTGGAACAATTGTTAAAACTTTAACAGGCTTTTAAACCCTAAAAATCACATAAAGCAGAACACTAATGCTATCTGCTATATGTTCTGCAGGCGAGTGAGGACCGCGTCCACTTCATTGTGTCCCGCCAGACTCACATCCCTACTCCGGACATCCTACAGGAGGCGCCGTGGAACATGGAGGGACCACCGCCCTACTCGCCTGTGGATATTGAGCACTCTTTACTGGTGGGTTTCATGAGCATAAGCCGCACACACTCTTTATTTCCCGTCCCTCTGCACCGCTTTACTAAACATTCTCTTATTGAGGAAAAAGATCTGAAAGCCTATTACTTCTACATCAAAGAATCAAGCAATCAGCCAGCGCACACACACACACACACACACACTCCTTTGAGACAGCCGTCTCCAAACCTATTAACAGAAGAAAACCCAGCAGGAGGAAACAGCCATGGCAGGCTGGATTTCAGTGCGTCTTCTAAATGGGATTTTCTGCTGCTCAATATCTGCACTGACAACTTCCCTTGTTCTAATAAAAGTCAAATTCATCGTTAGTCATTTCTCTCTTTCCTTTGCCTTGCAGAAAAAAACCCCCATCTCAGACCAACTTGTGAAGGTTTGCTGGTTTAAGTGTCAATGACAAATAAAGGCGCAGTCACAATTAGTTGTTCTGTGAATTTTTACACCAAATCCAGTCATTTGCAAAGTCTTTTTAAAGTTTTATTTATTTATTTCTATTTTTTTGGTAACACTTTTAAAGTCTTTATTTATAATGCATTATAAAAGTAGTTTTAATGCATTAATTATGCCTTGTAATGCACCTTATAATGCATCGTACAATCTCATGAATAATTGTAACCAAAGTAAATACATTATAACATATAAATTCATTGTTACAATATGCATTTTAAATTTGGTTATAATTATTTACAAGACATAAGGTATTACAATGTACATTATGAATAATTATAATGCATTATACCTTTTAATAATATTAATAATGCATTATACATAACAGCTTTAAGTAAAGTGTTACCTTTTTTTGGGTCACACCAGTTATTTTATTTTATTTTATAACCTGATCTAACCTTGCCTTGACATGAAAAGTCCTAATAATCTGATATTTTAAGAGACTTATTGACCTTGACACACAGTAATGCGGATCTGCAGGGGTCCTCTCTATGATGTAATTTCCTGTTGTTTTTCAAAAGGCCCAAAACCCCTATAAAACCAGACCAGAACAAACCAAACCCTAACATTACCTCTCTTCCCCATCTCTCTCTCTCTTTCTTTCAATCACTTTTTATTCTTTCAGTGACTCTTGTTCATTCTCTTTTACACACTTGGAGAGGTGGAAACATTCTGGCAGCATATCGTCAAAGGCTTTTCACTCCTCTGAATTAGACACAGCCTAACACACACACACACACACACACACACACACAGTCGCTCCAGCGATAAGCCGTCACGCTAACTCCAGATCTGATTTTTCTGTAGCCAGAGGCTCAGACCAAATATAAACAGCCCTTTTATTGAACTTTAATAACGCTTTTTATTAAGTTAGGACTTAGCGACTGTGTTTGTTGTTTTTGGAGTGGATCCAAGGCTAAATTTGGCTGCAGTCAGCAATAACAGCGTCCTGCAAGCTCACCATTCATTACAAACACACAAGCACACACACACACACGCTTCGGGCAGTCATGTGTTCAGATATTATTCTTTTTTTGTGGCATCAGGAAAGTGTGAATCCAGATCATAGGTTAATAAACGTCATAAAACTGAGTAATTTGCTCTGAAACTTTAGTGAATTCATCTTTCTCGTTTCCTGTCCCTCCATTTCAGGATTCATGCCAAAAGCCTGCATGTTACGAGAAGACGGTGACTCTGCTGAAGGAGCCGCATGATTCTCTCGGCATGACGGTTGCGGGTGGGATGAGCAGCAGGGGGTGGGATCTGCCCGTCTACGTCACCAACGTCGACCCCAATGGAGTGGTTGGACAAGAGGGCTCGATCCGCAAAGGTACAGCCTCACAAAGTGTGTTTAACCTATTCAGACACATCTGACAAAGCCACACACACCTGTTTCCAAGGTGCCCCTCTGATCTTTCCTCCTTTTGAATGCAAGTACACACACAAACAAAGACACACCTGCTACTGCATATGTATGACTGTCATCAGCCCTGCAAATATATGCACATAAAACACTAGAAAATGACACACTCCCACTCGTACACCTGCCATACTGCTAAATCTGTCCCTGTCATACACACAATTATCAGCTTCCGATTGAGCGTATGGAAGTTTTTCGAGTTTATTTTTGTCATATGTGACATGTATGTAGGCATGTGAAGTTGTGATCATGCACAGGTCGGTGTATGAAGGCAGTGGTTTAAGTGAGTGAGTGACTAAGTGACGTGACGTGGCCAAGTATGGTGACCCATACTCGGAATTAGTGCTCTGCATTTACCCATCCAAAGTGCACACACACAGCAGTGAACACACACAAACCGTGAACACACACCCGGAGCAGTGGGCAGCCATTTTTGCTGCGGCGCCCGGGGAGCAGTTGCGGGTTCGGTGCCTTGCTCAAGGGCACCTCAGTCGTGGTATTGAAGGTGGGAGAGAGCGCTGTACATTCACTCCCCCCACCTACAATCCCTGCCGGTACGAGACTCGAACCCACAACCTTTGGGTTATGAGTCCGACTCTCTAACCATTAGGCCACGACTTCCCCAAATAAAGTGTCTAGCAAATACAGACACACATGCAAGATCAAAGCTTTGAGTCTTTATATGCTGTACAAAGGTGTGGTAAGCCCAGTGTTTGAATTGAACCAGAAATTTCGTGAGGATCTGATATTTGGAAGAAAGTAGGTTTTAGAAAGTGCTTCCTGGTAAATTAGACACTAAGCTGGTAATAAACTACAGCTAGTTACTCTTTCCATTTTGTGGATTACTAAGCGCAACTATGTACAATAGAAACAGTTATCATAGAATAGTAAATGATTCGTAATGACGCTGAATTACAGCACTTTCGTCATTTCAATATGCATTTTCCTATCGCGTTAACTATGAACATTAGGTTTTAATTTATTAAAAATAAACAATGTATTTGTATTGAAAAATAATCTTACACACACACACAAATATGGGGTTGGTAAGATTTTTAACGTTTTTAAAATCTGGATGCATTTATTTGATACAGTAAAACAGTAATATTGTGAAATATTATTACAATTTAAAATACATTTTCTATTTTAATATATTTTAAAATGTAATTTACTCCTAAGATGGCAACTTTTAGCAGTCATTACTCTAGTCTTCAGTGTCACATGATCCTTCAGAAATCATTCTCATTATGCTGATTTGATACTCAAGAAACAGTTCTCATTATTATGAATGCTGAAAACTGTTGTTCTGCTTATTTTTTTTGTGGAAACTGTGATACATGAGGATTCTTTCATGAATAGAAAGTTCAAAAGAATATCATTTATTTTAAATTTTAATTTGAAAATATTTTGCAATGTCTTTACTGTCGCTTTTGATCAATTTAATGCATCTCTTGCTGGAGAAAAGTATTAACATTCAAAAAAAATAAAATAAACAAACAAACAACGCACATTACTGACCCTAAACTTTTAAATGGTAATGTATAAAAATAATATAGGCCAATAAGCTATGAAATGTCTAGATGTATGATTCTACAGATGTCTTACAGATGTCCGACAAGCTTTTTTTTATTGATTTGAAATGCAAAATAAAATAATGATCTCCTGCCATATTAACACATTTAAAGGGCACTACAAGTGGTGATTAGGGGGACTATGATTAAAAATAGGAGATCTTGACCTCCTCTAGACCCCCCGCAATTCTAACACTGGGTAAGCCTTTCATGTTTTCAATTAAACTCATATGGACAAGAGAGAAAGAGAAAGAGAGAGATGGTGTGTCTCTGTGTGTAGTGTGTCTAGTATATTTCAGTATGTGCCTCTGTCTCCCAGTTCTGAGTCTTTCACAAAAATCTCTCTCATCTCACCCTCAGAGGTGAGCGTCTGACTCTGTCCTTCTTTCTTGTTTTCGGTCTTCAATCTCTGCACTCTGTTGACATTGTCATATTTACATGAAGAATTATTACTACATTTATAAAACAATATGAAATAAAAATGACCTAATTTACATTCCAACTCCATTCTTGTATGCTCATTATTCTATTAAAAATTGAGGGAAAATAAATAGAAATCATATCTACTCATCAAAGAAGTATGTCCTATCAATGCAACTCTGTCATGCAACAACAGATCTGTTACGGTCCTGTGATCCCCATAGTAATGTGACTATCCCGTCTTCTAGGTGACATCCTTCTAAATGTAAATGGGCTTGACCTGACGGGTGTGACTCGGAGCGAGGCCGTGGCTAACCTGAAGAACACCTCGTCCCCGGTGGTCCTGCGGGTACTAGAAATGAGACCCCCAAATGAGAGCTCCCTGGACTGCATACTGCCCCTGCATTCCCCCTGCACTCTCTCGCCCTCTTCACCCGGAGATATCAAACTACCCCCGCCTAATGATGATTACTCCCCCCTCTGGGTGTCCTGGCTCCAGCTGCCCAGGTACATTGAGCAGAACACACACAAAAAATAGACATACATTATTTGAATTAATGTTGTCTCTTTATACATACATATACATATATACACATATATATATGCTGTTTTTCTATTGTGTAGGTTTGATCTTTCCCACTTTCCACCCATTTTCTTCCCTTCTCACACCAAATCTGTGGAAATTCACTCTGATGGAGTGTGAAAGTTCTTAACTTCCCCAATTATTTCATATGCATTATAATTGAGAAAGTTGTGTGTAGGGGAGAAAGAGAGCGCGACGGGAGAACAGAGCAGGGTTGAGGAAAGAACAGGTTTAGATGCCTGAGAGTGTGACGGCTTTAAATAGACCTTTCTCTTCCATTCCCTGAACTTTTCCTGCTTAGTTCTGTTTCTTTCTTTCTTTCCTTCACACATTTGTCTGCTCTCCATTTCTTCATCATCTCATTTCACAGAAGTCCACTTTAAATCTGAGCTCTGAGCTTTCATGCGGTTAGCTGTCAGACATGGTTGATATCGAGATTTTAAATATCTATAACAGTAGCATTTTTTTCAGAGCCTGTAAGTCTTTAAATACAAATCGAGCCTTTCAGTGCTGCTGGCCATTAGAAACTCACTTATTTCCCCAAGATATCCATAAGCTCCCTTTGAACCTTTTATTTATTGTGAATTTCTCTCTTGCCTCTAGCTCCTGAAATGCACCCCATTTAACTGGATAGTTGATCAAAAATGATAATTCTGTAAGGCTCAATTTGTTAGCATTAGTTAGTGCATTAGTCATCAGGTAATAATTAACAACAATTGATTAATCTAGGTAAATGATAATTTACATATAGCACTGTGGGTAACCCGACTGTATCTCATTCACCTTTCTTCTCTCCCATTGCTTTCACATTGCTCTTGTTGTTGTTTTTCCTTTTATTTTTTACAATAATAATAATTTATACAATATAATTGATACCAAATGTATACTGTATATGGAATGTAATCAAATGTATTCATATACTGTATATACAGAAATTAACTAATTAATCAAAATGTCTTTTTAATAATAATAATTACAACAACAACAAGCCAGTTTAAATCGTATTTATACTGTATTAACTATCACAATCCCTTTTCTTTTTTTATAATAGTAATTAAAAAATGTATAATTTAGCTTACTAATTTATACAACTGTTTAAAATGTCAAATGTATACAACATTTTATACAAATGTTTAAAAATATATTAATTCTGTCGGCACCAATAGCCTTGTGGGCAACGTGCCGACATATCGTGCCATTATGCTACAGGCGGCCCGAGTTGGAATCCCGGTTCAAGGACTTTTCCCGATCCCGACCCCCTCCCTCTCTCCCACTTTGCTTCCTCTCTCCTCTACACTGGCCTATCATAATAAAGTCAAAAATGCCAAAACTAAATATTTTATATATATATATATATATATATATATATATATATATATATATATATATATATATATATGTGTGTGTG
>NW_015539816.1:1825912-1839445 GCF_001515605.1 Sinocyclocheilus anshuiensis | reverse complement strand
AAATATTTTATATATATATATATATATATATATATATATATAAATTCTGTATATGCTGAAATTAACATTAACAAAGCTTATTAAATGATGTAAACGTATTGTCCATACAGTGATACCTAATGCTTTAGCTAATGTTAACGAATTACACCTAAATGTAAAATGTTAACAGAAATTCTATAAATATTTACCCTCATTTTGTTCCAATAGACCATGACAACACCAATCAGTCACAATTTACTTCCAATCAGTTACCATTCAAAAAAAGATGCAATAAAAGTGCATCGTTTCAAGTCTGGGTGAACTATCCCTTTAAGTGTCCTTGGTGAATAATTTGTTGATTTATGTATGTCTGCTGAATGACAATAAAATTAACCTTGACTTTTCTGTCCATTCCAGGCATCTATATTGCTGTAAAGACATTGTCCTCCGTAGGAGCACGTCTGGCAGTCTGGGTTTCAGTATTGTGGGTGGACAAGAAGAACTCAACTGTAACCAGTCCTTCTTTATCCGCTCTATCGTAGAGGGCACACCGGCCTACAATGACGGCAGGATACGGTACAGACACCTGGAATACGTAGAATCTACTATTGTCGGAAACTATGCTTTATGTAGAACACCTATAAATAAACTGCCTAGCACAGTTTATTAAATACAACTTTTTTGTATTTACCCTCATTCTTGTCATGACTCCAACATACTAAAACTTCATCCCTTTTGTTTTTTTCCCATTAGCTGTGGAGACATCCTGCTGGAGGTGAACGGGAAGAGCACTTGGGGAATGACACACACGGCTCTAGTCCGCCTGCTCAAGGAGCTGAGGGGTCGGATCACTCTCACCATCGTTTCTTGGCCTGGAAGCCTGCTATAGGACTGCTCTGCATGTGGGAGGGGCTTATCACATTGACCCTGCACTAGGGGGTGGAGCTTACACTACAGACCTTTTAATGACAAATAAAATGGTGGATTTGAGAATCCGAGACTTCCTTGAAAGGTGGGGCTTATGATACGGACTGCCCTCTGGGAGCAGGAAATGACACATGGACCTCATTCAGGTAATCGGAGCTCAGACTCTAAACTTGAAGGCGGAGCTAATGACATGACTCCGCCCACGAAGAAGCACGTTTATCACACTCCAAAACCAGGAGGAGCTTTCACAATTGCCCTTTTGTCAAGGCATAAAGATGATATGTGTGCATGAGAGGGACATTGTGTCATTACAGATGGAAGGCGGAGCTTTTAATATGTATTAAAGGACTTGGGAGGGTCTAAAAACACAATTTCAGGATGCAACGAGGAGCGCGTCAGTCAATAAATGAGTCGGAAATAGATGTATAAACATTATGGGCACTGTGCTATATGTAGTCAGATTGTGTGACTCTGTTGTTCGTAGAGGACGTTGAGATGCTGCACATAAGAGGGGTTTCCTTCGAACGAGAGGTGAAAGGGATACTGGGATGTGTTGGGTTTGGGTGGGGGACACACGTTGCCAATTCCATTAGTTTTACATGTTAGAAAATGCATCGAAGTGGACGCACATTCTTTACTATAAACGTCGATGTCTGAAAAAATAACGAAACGGATTCAAGCACTTGTACTATGACTAATATTAATTTTGGTTTATTTCTCTCTGTTCCTATGGCTTTTGGATATTGGCTTCGTTTTGTTCATTCTGACAGTGGTTCGTTCTCTCCATCCGCTGGCATGGAGACACATTTGCCAAGTAGTTCTATCTATGTTGGTACGTTTCAGATGCTGTCGCATATGAAAATAAACTATATTAAGTAATAAAAAAAGAATAGCAACTGAAAAAAAGAAAAGCAACGTTAATAATCTATTTTAAAAATGGATGATAACTTATAATGCTTATAATGATAACGTGAGATTTTGGCGGCCTTGCTGACTTTTTTTGTTTACCTTGGAGGTGAAAGGATAGGACAGAGTGGCGTGTGAAAAGCTCACTGTGTGTGTGTGTGTGTGTGTGTAGGTATCATTGTGGGGTAAGGTGCGTGCTCTGGCATCTCATGCTTTGGCTTGTGCAGTATATTGTATCTGTTGGTACCTTTGGTTCAATGATCAATAAAGTCCTTTGGTTCAAAAGATCAATAAAGACTTGTGTTACTGTCTCGTGTTCTTACTGTGCACTGTGTGTGTGTGTGTGTATATAAATATATATTTATACAAACACACACACACACACACACATATACAATATATATATATATATATATATATATATATACACACACAAAAACACACACTACCATTCAGTTTTGGGTCGGCAGGATTTTTGTTTTGAAAGAGGTTCACAGAGGCTGTTGTTTGTAATAATATTTAACAATATTATTGTTTTATTGTATTTTGTGTTTTAAGGAACTTTCTATTTGAATAGATTTTAAAATGTCATTTATTTTTGTGATTGCAAAGCTGAATTTTCAACATCCATTACTTCAGTCTTCAGTATCACATGATCCTTCAGAAATCATTCTAATATGCTGATTTGGTGCTCAAGCTTTCTGATTATTATAATTATATAATTATATTATATATGTTGAAAACATTTGTGCTGCATAATATTGTTGAGAAAAGCTTTTTTTTTCAGGATACTTTGATGAATAGAAAGTTCAAAACAACAGCATTTATTTGGAATATAAATATTTTTTAAGATTATAAATGTCTTTACTGTCAGTTTTGATTACTTTAATGCATCTTTGCTGAATAAATGTATTAATTTCTTTTTTCTTTCCCCACACTAAATCATGGTTCACACACATTTACATTTCTTGATCATGTTTATAATGATTTTGCTTCAACAAAATTAACATTTGGCACAACAAAAATACCATTTTATATTACCAAAACAAAGTAATTTGAAATAATGAATAAATAAATTTCTAAATTAAAAATAGTGTACTCTTTTGACCACATTTTACTTTTTTAAATCATATTTTCAAAAAATTAAATGTTAAATTGCTAAATCGGGACCATAAATTGGCTTATCAAGTGTGTTTGGCATACGATTAATCAAAATCTATTCACAGTTGTTTACTCATGCTCTGACTGGTGACGAGACTAATGATCTTTCACTAAAGACCTCCTACTGGTCAACAAACGGGCTCACCAGCTGGCCAGGGAGTTATTCTGTGACCTCTGACTGGTTCTCCTGGTCCACACTGCACTCCTCGCTGGGCTCAAGGCTTCCTCGGTTGTGTCTAGAGCGTTTGTGCCTGTGTCTCCTGTGGCTATCTGCGTCATCACTATCATGACGCCTCCTACTGCTGCCACTAATGAGAGAGACGGAGAGAAGAAGGTCACATGATATATATATATATATATATATATATATATATAATATTATATAGGTATTATATGTGAGAAAATTACTTTTTTCCCTAATTAAGCGACAATATTTATTAATTCATATTAAATTAATTAATTAATCCCTGATTAAAATAATTAATCAGGGGTAGTTTTACAGTACCTGTAACAAAACAAAAAAATACAATAAAATAAAAAATCATTTTACACCACTAAATTGGCTTATCAAGTGTGTTTGGCATACGATTAATCAAAATCTATTCACAGTTGTTTGCTCATGCTCTGACTGGTGACGAGACTAATGATCTTTCACTAAAGACCTCCTACTGGTCAACAAACGGGCTCACCAGCTGGCCAGGGAGTTATTCTGTGACCTCTGACTGGTTCTCCTGGTCCACACTGCACTCCTCGCTGGGCTCAAGGCTTCCTCGGTTGTGTCAAGAGTGAAAAATTTAAGGGGGTCTGAATACTTTCCGTACCCACTGTATGTAGAGAATAATATAATAAAATATAATTTATCTGAAAAATTATGGATGCTATTTATATAATCAAAATCAACATCAAATTTTGAAAAAGCTCTAAATAATGTCAGTATACAGAAATGATCTGTTGGAATAAATTCTGAATATGAGATTCAGCGATATTTGACTCTGAAACAGTGAATACAGATGACAGCTACAGGTCACTATGGTGTCAGTAGAGGAATTAAACCCATAACTAGACAGGATTAGAAAAGAATATTATGAAATATATATCAAATGACTTTTTCTGCCTAACATCTAGGGCATTTTAGTCACCTTTTTGGTATTTTTCTTTTACTGTCCGGCACCCTGGTGAATTTTCCTGGCATTACCTGTGTGAGGATCTGTGTTGTTCATTCCTGTCCCTGTGTCGTCTTTCTCGATGTCTGTCTCTCGTTCCGTCTCTTCCCGAGCTTTCCCTGTACCTCTCGCTTCCATAATGACTGTGATCCCTGTGTCGAGACACACGCTCCTCCTCACTGCACACACATGTACAAGCACACTTATTAATAATGAGGGAATAATGAGTGCTTCAGTCTATTCTAAAACAGAGCGAGATGACTCGTTAGCTACATAGGTAGCTGCCTTTTAAGGCAGCATCCTAACTGTCAAAGAACCTTACACAAGTGATCACTTGGAATGCTCAACATAGGCTGAAACATTGTACGCCACACAAAAAACACTCTTCATGGCAACTGTTTTCAACAGAGTTTGACTTTAGCATGTTGCTAAGCTAATGAAGGAAGGAAAGGACGAGACGTGCGGCCAAGTATGGTGACCCATACTCAGAATTTGTGCTCTACATTTAACCCATCCAAGTGCACACACAGCAGTGAGAAGTGAACAGACACACACACTGTGAACACACACCCGGAGCAGTGGGCAGCCATATTGCTGCGGCGCCCGGGGAGCAGTTGGGGGTTGGTAATTCACTCTCCTCACCTACAATCCCTGCCGGACCTGAGACTCAAACCCACAACCTTTGGGTTACAAGTCCGACTCCCTAACCATTAGGCCACGGCTGCCCCCCTAAATGGTACACTGATGGTACACTGACTTCTAATAAGGCTTCCCACACTTCAAATGGGGCAAACAACCATGAAACAAAGTTGTGAAACTAGAAGACTAAAGGTTCGGTCACACCTAAAAAGATAACTATAACAATAACTATATTAGTATTCCAAGCGCTCAAATGTTGAGTGGATTCTGATTGTTAAAATGTTCCACTTGTCAGGTATCATTTTATCATTAAGTACTTTAAATTCCAATCTAAATAGTTGCCGTTTAAATGTAGCTTCCCCAACACTGTTAACATACACAAATTATATAAGAATATATATTCTTGTGCATGTTAAGAGGGTCACTGTCAGACAAATGCACTGCATCTCTCTGAAATGGCTCAACCTGCAGCCGTTATGATGTACAGTACTCTAATGCAGGGGTTCTCAAACCTCTCCATGAAGTACCCCCAGCACTGCACATTTTGTATGTCTCCCTATATCTGACACACCCACTTCAGGTCTTGCAGTCTCCACTAATGAGCTGATGAGTTGAATCAGGTGTGATAGATGAGGGAGACATACAAAATGTGCAGGGCAGGGGGTACTCTAGGACAGGTTTGAGAACCACTGCTCTAATGAATGCCTCCAAGTACACATTAACCACATTCTCTCACTTTCTCCGTGCACATTCACACAGAAAAAGAAAGACAGAGAAAAGAGACAAACTCAATAACCTGATCACTCTGTCTGTAATTAGCAGTCAGTTGAAACTTCCGGCCCTCAGGTGCTGGGCTATAGATTAGTCTTGGAAACACTAATTAGCTGACAGGGGACAAAAGAGTTTGTGGTGACAGTGGTCACTTGTGGAGTGTGCGTGATCGCTCCACAAAGCCAAATGTTTTTGTTTCACTTAAAGGCACCATTCACCGAAAAATGAACATTCTGCTGCAACTAAGCTTTTGGGTGAACTATCCCTTTACGTAACTTCTATGTTTCCTCTTTGTGCATTTCTCATAGTTAGTCAAATGATATCTATGTTATTGTTAGCAGCCGCTGCTGCAAGCCCAACATGAATCTGTGTATTATACATGCTGTGGCAAATTTTTCATGCCATTTATTAATAAGGATTAGAATCATATACATGTTCCTCTGGGACTTACAAATGTAATAAGGCACAAAGAGTAAGACTTGTTGTGAGTCTCTGTCTGTCTGTCTGTCTGTCTGTCTGTGTCTGTCTGTCTCTCTGTCTGTGTGTGTGTGTGTGTGTGTGTGTGTGTGTGTGTGGTAGATATGTAGGTGTCATGCCAGCTGGACTGAAGACAGACCAGTCCTCTCTCTAAGCCACAGGAATGAGATCATATCTAGGGGACATGTGTTCACCAAATGTCCAACCAGTTGCTAAGAGCATTACCAATCAGATTAAAAGAGAGATATATTGAGCGAAGGAAAGGGCTAAGTGAGAAAAGAAGGAAAAAGTTAGTGTGGCAGATTGTCAGTGCAGGTGTTGTTGATATCTCTGTGTTTATCTTGCTCTTGAGTTCAGCCCTGTTTAACCTTTGGTGATCCTATCATGAGTGATCAGGCAAAACAAATTAATCATGACAAAGGTACTAGTTTAATATTAAAAGTACTAAAATAATCAATCAATCAATCAATCAAAAATATTTTAAAAAGTCATATAATTTGCCACAAATGTGATGTTTTGAGTGTAATTAGTTACAGTACTTTTGTCAAATACATGTATTCAACTTAAAAATTAACTCTACAGTATATTATCTACATTCATTCATTTACTTTACATCACACAAGATGTCCTGTGAAGTCTGCATATAAAAAAAATGTTTATTAGTAGCATTTTCTTTTAAACTGGCTAAAGTTTAAAATCAATGCAATGTGGTGTTTTGGAGTATTTCTAAACATAACTTAAACATCACTTGTTGGGAGTATATAGTAAATATAAAGGGTCCTTACACAAAGCCATGAGGGACACCCCTGAAAAAATTATTGGACCACAAAACATTTTAGACCCATTAACACTCATATTTATAGCTCATGATCAAATCACTTGAAATGAAACTTACCAGCCGGATCTTAGTGTGTGTGATGGATGTAAAGTTCTCTCAGCATGTGCTAAAGTGAGAGAGGTTGTGTATGTGAACAGAGTTGTTGTCTTTCACTCAGCATGTGGCAGACAGTGATGGATTGTGCGGTTTCTGTGTGGATATTACATAAAACAGTGATAGAGAAGACAGAGATCTGTCAGTGTATATCAGACAGAGGATCTGAGAGCTGAACGAATATGTTGGTCAGTAGGTTCTCTGCTCTCTCTGAGCAATGGCACAGGCGCAAAGCCGCTAACATACCCTCAAAGCCTTGGCCTGTGCTGCTGTGTGTGATAACGTCAGTCCTAGTTTACGTGGTACCATGCCAAAAGTGTGTGTGTGTCTTCGCACAGGCCCAGCAGTGAGTCAGAGGACTTATGTTGAGATTTGGAAGTCATTTTATTTAGCATGTTGTCACACTTTTTGATTAAAACGCAACGTTTAAGGCACAAGAGAGAATATACCCACTCAGACATCGAGATATGTTATCTCATGTTCATGTGAAGTGAGAGCAAGAGAGAGATGATCTAAAAGAGCGAGAGCATGTTGACTTCATAAGTCTGACAGACAGGTGTAGCGAAATATGAATCATCCAAAAGTGAAAATTCTTTCCAAACTGTATGACTTTCTTTCTTCCGTGGCACATTAAAGCAGTAATTTTGAGGAATGTGTTGGTTACTTTGCTGCATTAAGTTACAATGAAAGGGAACTGAAGTTGCCAAGCTTTGAAAAGGATGCAATGCACCATAAAATAAACCATAAAAATGGTCCATATGACTCTATTTCACTTCTTCTGGTGCTACACGATAGCTTTGTAAGAGTTAATTTGTTTCGTTAAGTTTGGTATTTTAAATGAATACAGTATGAATACAGTTGATTCAGTTCACAACATTTTTTTATCACTCAATGATCTGATCATCACTATCAGTGAGTCATTTCTGTCTGTTCCTCACACAAAGCTGTCATATGGCTTCAGAAGTCTTGTAATATAGCCCTTTTATAATTATTTTGCTTCATTTTTGAAGCTTAAAAAGCTCTACATCCGCTGTGGACTAATTGCATGGAAAAAGAAAAACCAGTAGGCTACAAATTTCTAGTTTGTGTTTCACAGAGGAATGGAAGTAATGCTTAAGAATGACACGAGTCAAACACTTGCACAGATCTTAAAAACAGCTCTAATTAAAGGTCCATTTAACCTTGCTATATTGAGACCGTTGGCTGTCTTGACTGATTGGCTGTCTTACCTTCTGTGATCTTGTGAGGATGGACTGTGTTCTCTATCTGTTTCTCTATACCGCTCTCTCTCCTGCTCTTTCTTGTGTCCTCTTTCTCTGGTTTTCTCTCTCACCCTTTCTTTGTTATGGCGGTTGTAGTTTTCCCATGCTTTTCCACTGTCTATCACACCTGACCATAAAGCCAGGCCCACTGCAGGTGAATACACACCTGGAAAAAAGAGACATAATATTATTTAAGAAATACATATGTACTGATTTCTGTTGATAGAAATACACCTCTATTGAAATCTATTGTCAGAACAACTAAATATATACAAAATTTAATGATAATATATAACTGATAATTTATTGTATTTAATTATTATATTATATTAATATTAATAATTGTTAAACGTGTGAAATATATAATAATTCATTATTATACACACACACAATAATGAATTACAATAGTGGCATTAAATATCAAAGCTATCACACAAAAAAACTGAGATCAATCTGGCTTGCCCCTAACCTAAAATCTTACATTTTACAATAACACAACAACTATAATAAAAACCTAGTTTAATTCTGTTCTAAAGGCATACCAGTTTTATGCAGCACATTTCTGCTGCATATTTAAACTGCACATTTGAGACAGATGGCAGGATAACAACTTGCTATTACTATAACAGCTATTGCTTGCTTTCTGCCTCTCTTTTACACACAAATATGCATACAACAATCACTGAAATCTCACAGTGACAATAACCGATTTAGCCTCTTGAGTACGACCAAATCATTACAACATGTAGAGGTTAACAAGGCCACAGCAGATTTTCTGACATGCTCATTTTTTCTGTGTGTGTATGTCCTTATTAACCTCTGCCTGCAATGATGTGTGCTGGACTGCAGTGGAAATGCTTGCAGTGCATTTCTATGCGTAGTGGCTGGAAACGTATCCCTCTACAGTTTAACAGGATGTGTGTGTGTGTGTGTGTTTGTGTATGTGTAGTGATGATGAGAGAGTGTTGAGTATGCTAAAACTTTGTATGCAGTTCAACCTTCTGTAGTCACCACCAACCGCACGCTTCCCCATGCATCCTCACATGTACAGAGCTCTGTGATGTGTGTGGCAGTCTGGCTATGTTTGTGTGAGCAGAAACTTTTCTTTTCACTCTTTTGACTGGCGGTCCAGGGTGTTGGATGCTCCAATCAAGACGCTCCAAATACGGGTTCCAAATTAAATATTTTCTCACTATTCGCTACAAAATGTTAGGAAAATCCACAAGGAAATGTTCCTCAAACACAGACTTAAAACACATACACAAAACATTACGAGGTTTCCTTTCCCACACACACACATAATTCAGGAGCCAATGAAAACTCAAAATGTTCCATTAGCAAATATATTTCATTTACCTTAAGTCAAAAATGTATTGCTTAACCTTTGAATTGCTAAAAATTATGATTATTAGGTTAGAACTGGCAAAGAAGACTTTTTAGAACAACCATTCAACAAAATATATTCATTACTAAGTTTTAACCAAGATTGCTGGTGAAGTGCATATCTTTTATTAACTTTCAATATTCATACCTGCAGAGAATGGGTAAGATGTAGCTGAGCATCGATCATAGCCTCCCGCCAAACGTCCACTGTTGTGATTAGAAAGACAACGTTAGTGTCGATAGTGTGGTTCAATCATCCACTATTTTGAAAAGTTCTATTTTAAATATTTTAAATAGTTTGATTTGTTTTTCTTAAAATCATATGGCTTTACATACATATTAATCTATCAATTTTTCTCTTTCAGGAAAAAGTGGTACTGTAACATATGCAGTATGATTTACTTAACCCAAATTGACCTTATGAACAAAACTGAAAGAGCGTTAAAAATATATATTAAATTAAAATGATAGAGTAATTTGCTCTTACAGCACACAGAGCAGCAACACCCCATTATTTTTTTAACTAACAACAAAGAGAGAGGAATAAATAGAGCATACCAACAAAATAGGCAAAAAGTAAGAGAAAAAAGCGGTAGACAGAACTTTTCACAATGATCAAAAGACTTTCCTCTGTTTCTGAGCTCAATTTCCTCATTGTTTGATGTTACTGGCATTAACTCAAAGTGCAGCATGCGCCCAGTAATGTGCCAGCAGTGTGTGATTTTGTGTGGGAGTATGTGAGCAGATACAGCTCAGGCAAACACGCAATTGGTGATCCATAAACCCTGGCTGCCCGCCCCGCTTTCGGGGCATTCTGCAGGAGTAGAAGTTAAGTGTGTGTAAGAGAAATCGCATCCAACAGAACTCCTTGTGGACAAGTGTTGGTTAAGAGTGCACAGTTTCTAATAATATCTCTGGATAAGATGCTGCTGTTCTGGTTTCTCTTTGTCTTTCTTCCTTCCTCTATCTCACTTCCTCTCTTCTCTTGCTTATGAACCCTTTTAAATTCAGCCAGCTACAATACATGTTCAGTATGTCTTTTTCCCTTATTCTTGTTCTATGTCTATACACAGCAGAACAGACAAAAGGAGATGAGAGGAGGAATTTATGATAATCGATGTTAGATGATCTGGCAGTTACAGTCTCATCTCACCCCTGAGATAAGCCTTAATTAGCGCCTGGCTAATTAAGACAGCTAATCACTGCAGAATTTGACCCTAATGGGCTCACACTAATGGCTGTGCAAAGATGCAGCCCAACCAATAGGCTGCTCTGCATTGCTCTGGTAAGCAAACGTATCAACAAAACAATTATTATTGATATTCCACAACATGTGATGAGGGATTGCTGATGTGGATGACAAGTCTCAAGACATCTATTCAAACCCAGCGATGAAAGCAATTTGGCTTCAATATAAAATAATTGTCTTTTCCCTAAAAAGTTGTAGAAAATTGGCTTCCTAAATATGGATGGTGAATTCTTTATGTTGACTCGAGAGCCAAAGCATGATGCATTTAAAGCAGAAGGAATGGTGTTGTGCTTTTGAAATGATGCCCCAGAGAGCCTTGTGGGCTATTTCAGGGGTGTCCCTCAGGGATTTGTATAAGGACCTTTTATATTTCCTATATACTCCCAGCATGTGATGTTTAAGTGTGAAAAACGAGCATGCACGTGACAGAGAGGACAGAAAAAGAGAGAGAAAAAGAAGAAAAGTTAGTTTTTTGGCGTGATGGTATGAGAGGAAGTGATTCATGAATTATACAGTTCTTGGTTGGCAGGGTTCGGATGAACGGAAACTCCTTCAAGGATGTTTGGACTTGGCAGAGAGACTGAGAGGTGAGAAGAACCATTCTTTAAACAACAGAAAAAAGAAGGAAAAAAGCAAACTTAAGGACGAGGAAATGGAAAAAAATTGAGGGAGCTGGGTCAGAAGATGGTGAAAAAACGTATCAAAATAGCACAGAGAAGCAGAGATAAAGAGGATGAAAATATAACAAAATAATGCCAACAGAGAGAAAGATAGGACTTTAAATGCTTAGCTTCAATATCATGTACAACATAATATATAATACAATATATTATTCCAAAAATGTGTCTTTAAATATAAATACATATAAAATTAGGAATATATATAGTAATGTGTGCCTGTGTGTATTTATACATTTAAAATAAATAAATATTTATTTATTTCTAAAATAAAATAAATATGATTTATTTTAAATAAATAATACATTATACATATATAAAATTAATAATAATATTAAAATTATCTCCCAGAGAGCATTTCAGGGGTGTTCCTCATGGCTTTGTATAAGGAAAGGACCCTTTTATTTACTATATTTTATTTAATATATACTGCACACACACACACACACACACAATAAAACAATTGGCACTGAACCACACAAATGTTCTGCAGATGATGATGCCTGTCAAACTGTGAGGGGGAGTGAATCTAGAAATAAAGTCAGGGGGAGATAGACAGGCCAAGACTTGGCTGTTTGTCTTGGGGAGAAAGGGAGGAAGCGTATGAGGCATAGATGGATGGGGAGTTCTGGATGCCTGTAAACAGGAGGCTGGAGGCACAAACATGGCCACCCTGTCTGTGTCTCTCTCTGCCTTATTTGGCATTTGACTGGGTCGGGGACGCTTTTTAACCGTATGTTAGACCTAAGAAGATAAGTTATAGCGTCAGAGAGCTGAGAAGCAAATAAGTACATGTACAAAGACACACACACACTTAACCACCTTAAACACACGTTTGATAGCTTCCAAGCACAGGGATGAGCTAAAAGAGCCGGATCAAACTGAATAAGTAATTCTGTGTGTATAGAAGAAATACAGTCACAGTGGATTAACTGAAGCAGATGGGAGTTTAGTGCTTTTGTCTTGATTTCGCTTCTTCTAAGTCTGGGGTGAAACTTTGATGAGCTGCCCTACATACTGCAGGCAGGAATAGAGACAGAAGTAACGACTCTGACAGAGCGATACAGCTTTTGTAGCTGCAGCCTAGTTTTACTGTCCCATAAACTCCATGAAGGCTGCCAATCACAGCTTTAGGAAGAGTCAATCATCTCTGTCATGAGGGACACTGAATGTTTGAGTCCCATAACTTTTAAAGTTACATAACTTTCTTGTTTCAATCTCATGGGCATCTTTTTTTCTTCAGATTTATGTGATGTTTCCTTTTGATAGTGACAATATATCACAAAGCAGTCTGCTATAAGAAAATATTGTGCCCACTGGTAGTATAATTTATTTTGCATGTGCTGTTTGGGTTGTTTTAGCACACAATTCATTAATTATGCTAATTAGGTAATGTAGCAAATACGTGTCCCATTTAAACGTTATGCTATTTAAACTAAAATGTCTTTTTTTGGCCTATTGCTTGCTTTCTGAAGATGGTAATAGAGGTTATAAAAATGACTATATGTTTCCATTCAAGTTGCAAAATATGCACTGCTGCTCAAAAGTTTTTTTTTTTTGGAAAGAAAATAGCGCTTTCAGTACACTAAAAAACGCTGGGTTGAGAACGCTGGGTAAGGACTTTGGGTTGTTTTTAATCTTGACGACACCAGTGCGAGAAGCCGCCATTTTCTCAGCATCTTCAGATGGAAGCTAGTGCGAGTGAAAGACGGTTTATGGTAAGTAAAGATTAAAAATGTAAAGTCATCATTCATTGTTTGAGTCCGGTAGTATCTTGAGATTTCATGGAAGGCGGAAATATTCTGAAAAGAGCTTATATTGAAAAATACGCGGACGCAGATTTCGCCTCAGAAATAGTCTTAACGTCTTATGTCATATTTACATAGATTTTACAATATTTACATTTTTTGAGGTGTTAAGAGAGGGTTATTAACATATTTACATGTTAATTCGTTATCTTTTTTTTTCGCGGTTAAATTGAATGTAGTTTCCTAAAGGAATGGTGTTA
>NW_015539816.1:1822894-1825620 GCF_001515605.1 Sinocyclocheilus anshuiensis | reverse complement strand
CCCAGCGTTGCTGGGTTGGGAACGCAGAAGTGAAAGAGAGCACGCACATCACATTAACATCGGACGACACCAGTGCGAGAAGCCGCCATTTTCTCAGCGTCTTCAGATGGAAGCGAGTGAAAGACGTTTATGGTAAGTAAAGATTAAAAATGTAAATTCATCATTCATTGTTTGTGTCTGGGAGTATTTTGAGATTGCATGGAACGCGGAAATAGTCCGAAAAGAGCATATATTGAAAAATACACGGACACGGTTTTTACCTCAGAAATAGTCTCAACGGCCTCTTTTACTGAACGGAAGAGATACTTTTAATATAACGTCAGTGAGTGTCTTATGTCATATTTACATAAGATTTTACAATATTTCAATTTTTTGAGGTGTTAAGAAAGGGTTATTAACATATTTACATGTTAATTCGTTATCTTTTTTTCGCGGTTAAATTGAATGTAGTGTCCTAAAGGGAACGGCGTTATGTAATAAAGACAAGCCTAATTATTTTGAGGCTGATGAAGTGATAATTGTTAAAAGTAATGTTTTGCATGTTATATTTCAGACATGTTGAGCTTTGTGTCTTCATTGTGTCCGTGCCGGGAGTTAACAACACAGAACCCTGCTTGTGTGAGGAGGCGATTCTCTCAGCTTCTTCAGAAGAGAGGGAAAGACGGTTAATGCAAGTAAAGTTCATAATTCCATCATGTTATCTTTTTTTTTTTACTAAGAGTAAAATAATGTTTGTTTTTGTAGATGTTGAAAGCCAGAGGCATAGGAGAGCATCATTCTTTTGAGATTGATTACGTGTTCATATTTTATGTAAACCATTGATGTCTGTGTTTTTCATTGCAGAACTCAAACCAACTTTGGGTTTTCTGATTTGGAGAGTCATCATTCTTGGTCTTCCTTTCTTAAAGGAATAGTTCACACACAAAAAAAAAAATCATTTACTTGCCCTCATGTCATTCCAAACCTACAAGACTTTTGTCTATCTTTAGAAGTAATCCATGCCAATATGTATATATGAATAAATCTTAAATTATATCATAGCGAACATGTCTGTTCAGAAGAAAATACTGGTCTCCCAGACTTGCAATAGAGGACAAAAATGAAGAGAATATTAAATATATTCATTTGTGTTCCAAAAATTAGCAGAGTTTGTATGGGTTTGAAACAACACGGGGGGTGAATAAATTATGACCATTTTCATTTTTTGGTGTTGACAACACCAGTGCGAGAATCCGCCATTTTCTCAGCATCTTCAGATGGAAGCTAGTGCGAGTGAAAGACGGTTTATGGTAAGTAAAGATTAAAAATGTAAAGTCATCATTCATTGTTTAAGTCCGGTAGTATCTTGAGATTTCATGGAAGGCGGAAATATTCTGAAAAGTGCTTATATTGAAAAATACGCGGACGCCTTAACGGCCTCTTTTACTGAACGGAAGAGGTGCTTTTAATATAACGTCAGTGAGTGTCTTATGCAGTGTTGCCAACTTCTTTCAATAGAAAGTAGCTAAAGCCAGTTTGAAAAGTCGCCAGATGACGTCATACACTAATTAGCATATTCATGAAATCTGCACAAAAATCCTGCTTTATATTTGAGCCATCGTCTGATGAATTGAAATGCACATAAGAAAAGACAAGACAAAGACAATTCCTGTGCGATCACAGAGACTCGCTAAGGTTTGTCCAAGAAGTCGCTAGAATTGTCGCTAGTCGCTTTTTTGGCATGCTGGGTCAAACATAATAACCCAACTTGTTGGGTTAAAACAACCCAGCGCTGGGTTCGTCCCTTTTTGACCCAGCGCTGGGTTGCCAAAATAACCCAAATTGGGTTGTTTTTAACCCAGCCGTTTTTAGAGTGTATGGACACATTAAACAGATTAAAAGTGAGAGTCACGACATTTACAGTGTTAGAGAACATTTCAAATAAATGCCGCTCTTTTGAACTTTCTATTGAAAGAATACTGGGAAAATCATCATGATTTCCACAAAAATATTAAGCAGTGCAACTGTTTTCAACATTGATAATAAGAAGAAATGTTTCTTGAACACCAAATCAGCATAGTATAATGAATTCTGAAGGATCATGTGACACTGAAGACTCAAATAAAGGCTGCTGAAAATTCAGCTTTGCCATCACAGAAATAAGTTACATTTAAAAATATATATATATTTAAATTGTAATAATAGTAATTGTAATTTCACAGTATTACTGTTAAAATATTTATTCACCTCAAATAAAAAAATTAGGGCTGTCAATCGATTAAAAATGTTAATCTAATTAATCACACCCTTTTTCTTTTTCTGTGATTAATCGCGATTAATCACACATTTCATGAAATTAAGCATAGACAATTTATCTGGTTTCAAATGTTTATTTTGTCATCATTCGCTATATCCAGCAAAGTAAACCAAAAGATTGAAGGGTGATACAGCGGTGGGATGTGTTGACAATCCGTTCAGTCTGTACTTCACACAGCGCGTGTGACGTGTGAGGGCTTGCGCTCTTCAGAGAGAATCACAGAATATGACAGAGCTCGTGATTTAAAGCCAAACACACTGGAATGAATAATTCACTGAAAACGCAATGCGAGTCTTTGTTCTCTCTGCAATCTCTGATGTAATCAGCCTGGTTTCCTTTATATTAGCGCTGTTTTGGACAGATTGTTTGAATGCATTCGCTTACTGGATCATTGGACTGAAAACTTTCCCGGAGTTTAGCGGCTTAAAAT
>NW_015539816.1:1810135-1822310 GCF_001515605.1 Sinocyclocheilus anshuiensis | reverse complement strand
CCACTCGCACATATGATCCGCTCCGTGCGATCGCGTCTCTGGACAGGAGCCAAAGTCCGGATCAGACTGTGCGCGCTGCCGCGGTTGCGTGAAACCAGACCTTACTTTCACCAATTGAAAGCATATTTACACTGTCTGAATCGCTCCCTATCACCTACATTGTGCACTTCGAACCATTCACTGTACAGGAAATAATACACTGTGAACAAGTGACCGATCTCAGCCGCTTCAGCGTCTATTTATAGGGTGGGCGCTTCGGATTCTAGAGAGCATTTGATTGGTCAGAAGATTTGATGAGAAGATGAAGTACGATGTGACGTCAAAAAAATCGTTGAGCCGTTTTGGCGGAAGTGACGAACTGCAAGCTTTGAATGCTTATATCTTATAAATGCGAATTTTGTCACTGTTTTGGAGCACACTGCCTTATAGATAACCTTAAGACTAACATATTGATACCAACACCCCAAAAAACTTTAATTTTGATTTCATGGGGACTTTAAAATGATCTGATCGCAAGCAGAGAAGCAAAATTGGGTTAAAGGGTTAGAATAGAAATTGTGCTTCAGTAATTTTGCGTTAATTGCGTTAAATTATTTTAACGCGTTAAGGATTGTAAAATTAATCGCATGCGTTAAAATTTGCTTAAAGTATATGGATGGACACTCAATCATTGGCTTTATTTGAATATCAACTGATATTCAGGTGTTCTGAGACAGGTATTCTACAACAACGTAACATTAAGTTTCTTTCACAAGCTCTACCTCCTTCTCTCTCCCTTTATTTCTTTGTCTTTCTTTTTCTCCTTCTTTTGCCTTTATAGTGACTTGCTATGTTCTTGCTTTCTCTGTCTTCTACATCTCCTCTGTCTCTCTCTCCAGTTTCTATACAACACCAACCTGGACACATATACACATATGATCCATATATCATACACAAACCCTGCTATAATTCTTAACAATCAATCAGTAAGAAAAAACAAAACACATGAACACTTACCTATCTAATGGTGGTATCATAGGAGGAGGGGCACCGGGAGGTAATGGGAAACCTGAAAATGCAGGCATAAACAGATATTATGTGAATAATGATATGGTGAAATCAAAACTGTAAGCATGAAAAAGGAGAAATATTAAAATAAGTGTATATGCAGTACAATTGTTTTCAAATGTCTTTATATGATTTCATTTATCATAGAAAATGCATGTTTGTGTCTGTGTGCGTATGTCCAGATGTCGTGAATTCAAATGACTCAACACTGTTTATGACACATCCAGACAGAATTCAACAAACGCAGTGGCCTGCAACTTTTACTGCCCCGCTAACCATGACGCCCTCCCTTAAATGCGTGTGTGAAACAAATGGGCCTTCGCAGCACCCCAAAAAACACATTCTCCATCACATGGCTGAGGCACACTTATCTGCTTTGATCACACTCAGCCACAGACTCACAAACATTCATGCACATCTGGGCACCATCCCCCTTTTGTTTTTCCATGGACCCCTGATGGGAGCCAGCTCCAAAAGACAGTTTTCAACAACAACAAAAATGACTCAAAAAAAGGCTAAAGAAAAACAGTAATTTGAGGAACACAGAAGTCACGCAGCTATGACTAACATAGAACGAGGCAGAAATGCAGCGTCCCCTCCAACGGATGCATCCACTCACACAGAGCCTCACAAATCATCTGTGTTGTCCTTGAAACTTCAGAGTCTTCTAAGAAAGTATGTGCTTTGTGAACTATGCCCTAAACTGCTCCTTTTTTCAGTCTGCCTGTGGATGCTATGCTAATTTATGTCAGAGATCTGTTGCAAGCTCTAAAATAGTTCAGTAAGATCACAGATCTGCTTCTAGTGCATATTAACAGATGCTCCAAACACTGTTTCTATGCCATATAAATTTGTCAATGTGTATTTTGAGCAAGTTTGGTTCAAATACGTTTTTTTTTCTATTCAACAAATAATTGATCATATAAAACATTCTTAATCAGAATATCAGCATATTAGAATTTCTGAAGGATCATGTGACACTGAAGACTGGATTAATGACTGCTGAAAATTCAGTTTTGTCATCACAGAAATAAATAAATTTAATTAATTAATTAAATTTTAAAATATATTAACATGGAAAAGTTATTTCAAATTTCACAATATTAGTGTTTTGGTCAAATAAATGCAGCCTTGGTGAGCATAATAGACTTCTTTCCAAAACACAGAAAAATATCATGTTCATTCAAAATACAGACACCATACAATCTAAAGTGCATAAATCTAGATTAAGAAACACTGTAAAAGTATTGTGCATTCTTAGTTCATGTTATGCTATTGCATTACCAATAATGTTAATAAATAGAACATTGCTGTAATAGTGTTTCAATATTAATTCACAATGAATTAATGAATAAGGTAAATTTCTATACATTTTAGTGTGACAGAGATGACATACAGTATCATGAAGTACTTCACAAGTTAGCATTTGTGTCTCTTTTTTTTTCCTTGTTTTTCATATTTCTTGATTTTCTTTTAACTAAGGTTAGAAGTTTTTATATTTTGGGTAGCTGGACCTTTATTAAAAAGATATATTGTGTAAAGGTACTTTATGAATGTTTACAACCATTAATGTCCTCTAAAAGAATCAAAGTGGATCACTGGACTCTTTTTATTTGTACAAATATATTTAGACTATCAGTACAAAAATGTAAAATACAAATCCTCTACTAACAAATCTGTCATTAAAATTATGATTTGAATGAAAAAAGCTCTCACTCCCCCACAACCCTATTTAATCAAGACATTCCTCTCCTAACAACTGGCTCTCTCCATCTCCCCCCCCCCCTTTCAGCACAGCTGGGTCGTTCAGCACATTTCCAGTGCCACAATTCTGCTGGCATGGCACTTTTTCTTTCTTCCCGCCCTGAGCTATTTTTAGCCACACGCAGCACATTAACAACACAAAAGGAACAGCGTGGCCGTAACGGGACAGTGATATCCGCAGGGGGAGCGAGTCAAAAAGAGAGGCCTATAACTTAAAGATGGAGAGGTGGGCTTCTATGATAAAACGAAAATAGCCCGTTTTGGATTAAAAGCTGAACTTCAAAGGCTGGGCCTGACCAGGAAGTTTGATATTTTGACTGTATTAAAAAGGATGAGTGGGTCCTGAAAAACAGGATGATGGGTGAATCAGTCAGTGAGAGGTCTGAGAGGGCCAGAGGAGGGGTGGCAGGATTTGGTAAAAAGCGATTTCTGATGGGGCTTTGAAGCAGAAGAGGAGTAGAGTTAAGAGAGCTCAACTATAGACTTCCTGTCGAAAGTGTGGAGGAGCAGCAGCATCTGAGCAGGAAGTTAGGAGAACTGACAGCCAGCAGGTCTGCGCTGCAGAGGAAAACCTGGAGAGAATTACACACACCTGGATACAGACGCACCAGCTCAAGCGCATATGTTGTCAGACTCCTACAGAGACACATGCATGCAGCTCAATACTTAGTCACTGTCAAATGAAACACGCACAGCTGCTGCAGCTCATCTGGTTTAGCACCTGAACTCTAACCTTGAACCTGAAGCACACACAGCATTTTGGGGCATCATGGGGCATTTCACTGCGTTTTGAATCACAGCCCTAGAGTGCAATATTTGAACACAGAAAACACATCAACAAACTACTTCATGGGGCAATAGAGGCAGATTCAGTTCCGTTTGCTATACCATACCAGGCAAAAATAATGTTTACGTTTTAAGTAGACCAATAAGACATGTGTTTAGGATATTTAGGATCTCAGAAGACAGCAGGCAGCTCAATATGGGTGTGAATCAATCACATCCTGGATAAATGTTGTCATGGCAACCACAAATTCCCTACGGATGACCATATGTACAATGCAGTGCAATGAAAACATATCAACATGACCTTTGACCTCCCCTGTGCTGGTCTGGTCAAAAAAGGTTCAGTCACATGGATCAAAATAAGTCTCTTATGCTAATCAAGGCTGCATTTATTTGATTAAAAACACTGCAATTTATTCCTGTGATGACCAAGCTGAATTTTCAGCAGCCATTATCCCAGTCTTCAGTGTCACATGATCCTTCAGATCATGCTGACTTGATGCATAAAAAAACAATAAAAAAAACAGCATTTTTTTAAACTTTACTGTCAATTTTGATCAATTTAATGCACCCTTGCTGAATAAAATTATTAATTTTCTCTTTTTTTTTACTAATGCCAAACAGAAATTTTTAACAGAAATCTATTCTACTATAATTTATTAAGCAAATATATTCAGAAACATAACATAAAAATCTTTAATGTAATAGTATTATGAGGATCGACCCGCTGGTTATGATAATAATCTGATTTACATTTAATAAGCTGGTTAATATGCTGCACTGTGTCACTGTCTGATGTGTTCTGCTTGATTTTGGAACTATTAGAAGTGAACATTTTGCTCAAGGACAAGCTGAAGAAAAACCTGCAATGTCGGAACATTCACGTTACTACGTCACTACACACAGCAGAGACCCGTCCCTTTTCTGCTGACACAAGTGAGTGTGCACGAGTGTACAACACATACCGGGTGGTGGTGGTATGAGGGGTGGTGTGGTGCCGATGGAGGGAGGAGGGAAAGGTGGAGGTGGGATATTGGGAGGAAAGAAGGGCAACAGCTTTGGGGAAGATAGCTCTGTGTAAGAGGACTGCTCTGACACGACCTGAAATCACACAGATATATGAGATCGGTACTCTACTATTTATAGTGATTCACTCTTTGTGTCCATCAAGCACGCAAAAACACACCTGGATGTTATTTTCATCAGCGCTGTGAAGTCTTCTGCCTTCCACTCGACTGATGGTCCCTGCTTGTCCTCCGATAACATTGATCGAACCACTCGACTTCCTGCATTCACACCCACATGCATAAATCAAAGTCGGATCATTGTGTTGAGTCCATATGTGCGAGTGAGGAGGATGAAATGTGCGCTACACACTGCAAGCTGAACACAAAAGATCCTGGTTCTTTTTCGCACTACAGGACACTTGGCACACACACAAAACAAGGCTACAAATACTCTCAGTAATGCACAAATGAACTAGGCAATAACCTATTTCAGTCACTAAAAATTAATCAGACAGAACAGAGCACATTAATACTGCATTAAACATTATGCATGCTGCAAGAAAAGTAAGCATTCAAGAGTCTAAGTAACACGGACAGCTTGTCTGCAGAAGTCTCTCTTATCGTTTCTGTCTTGCTGGTGAAGTTTGGGACAGAGTCAACTATGGGGGAAAAATACACATTCAAATGTAAAATCCTGAAATTTACACACTTCTGGTGTTTTGCCTACTTTCAGCAGACACGACAGTGGATTTAAGTGCTACCCACTCATGATTTTATAAAAAAGGGACACATAAAAAATTCACACCCAAGCCATGGCTCTGCAGTCTGCTCTCATCGCATGTTCTCTGTATTTTTAATCTTAGCAATGTACGTCATGCAGTAAACATTTTAGACACATTTCTTCATTTAAAATGATAGTTCACCTAAAAATAAAAATGCTGTCATCATTTACACACACAAAAGAAGATATTTTCAGAATGCTGGTAATCAAACAGTTTTGCATACCATTGACTGCAATTGCATGGACTGAAAAAAAACACAGACAATTCGTAAAATATCTTCTTTTATGTTCCACAGAAGAAAAAAAGCCTGTACTGGTTTGGAAAGACATGAGGGTAAGTAAATGATTAATTTTTTGGTGTACTATCCCTTTAAAGGTGCATTCAGTAATTTTCCCTCATTAAAAATGTTTTACACTTAAAAAAAAGAAAAAAAATTATACGACAGACTTTTTTAGAATGTTTCAATTAGTAGGGTCCAATACAATATTGTAAACAATCACTGTATGAACAATTAAACTAAATTTCTAGATTAAATTAGATTTCTAAACTGTTTTAAAGAATAAAACATAAACACAGATTGCTGTTTCGTTCACAATAAGATCAATAATAAGCATTCAGTCATGCTGACTTTAACTCCCATTCATGGAGCATGCAGTCAAGCTATACCTGAATATGCACATGAACTCATGTATTTTTTTTTGTGCAAAAACATTGCATTTTAATGGGGCTGAACAAGATCGAATGACAATCTTTGTTAAGGCCCGTTTGATTCTGAAAATGCCACATCATGCTCTGTGTTTAAACGGGTGTACTGTGACTGACTCCTGCATCCTGTCTGTGCATGTATGTGTAATAATGAAAGCCGGACTGTTGCTTTACCCTTGAATGCTCTGGCTCATACACATCCCCCTGAGCAAGGCATAACCTTCAACTGATCGAGAAGAAGTTCAAGGAACGGCTGATTAAAAATCACCCCCGCTAACTCCTACCCAGGACCAAAGGCAGTCTAGACCACCAGGACTGAACCATGGTGTGTGTGTATTTGTGTTGTGTCTCATAGAAAAGTAATAGTGAAATATTAGGAGGTTTCAACAGTCAGGATGTTTTCTTCAAGGGAGAACAAAAAACAAGAGCTGATAGAAATCAAGTGGAAAAAATGAGGGAAAAAAAATTAAAACCGGCATAAACAGGGATGATAATATGAGTACGGAGCATTTGGGACAACAGCAGAAAGCCATTATCACGTAATGATGTTGTTACTGGGAACATGGCTGGCACGCACAGTAAAATAAGCAGCCATTAAGAGTGCTACACTGCCCTTATGCCAAACAATTCGACTGCACAAGATGATTTAAGAACAAAAATACAGAAAACAGCAACAGAAATGACACAGTATAGTCATTCTACTGACTCTTCATTAAAAATTCTTGATATAGTTTTTTTTAAACTTGCTGCACATTGTATGCAAAGGCTGACTGGCCTTCTCTGAACACATAAGATGTTTCATTGGTACACCTTTAAGATCAATTTAATCAATTTAAATGACTGCTTACAGTCGGCTGATTATAGCCTATAATATGCATCAGTGCATGGACTGAATTTGGAAGGAAGATAGTCGCATTCACTCTACTAGGAAAACACTTTAAAAGACTCTGAAATTGCTTTTAAATGGTTTTAGGACTCAAGCCAAAGACCCTTTAAATTAAAATGTTGGCTAACTAAAGTGTTTTAAAGGGACAGTTTACCAAAAAACTAAAATTCTGTTACCATATATTCTCCCTTATGTTGTTCCAAGAAGTAAAATGTGTGTAATGTGTGTGAATGGGTTGGTTGGTTTCACTGGTTCATACTGACGTGTTTGATAAAGAATTGATGTACCTGGATGAGTGTTCTGACAGATCACTACTAGAATTCTGATGAACCTGGAGAGAGAGAGAGTGAGAAAGAACACATTTATATGTATACACACTCATTCTACATACACAGGTGTTTCCAAAACCTCATGAGCTGCCTATAGAAGCAGCATTTTACGTCGCCATAGGCACTTCCAAAGTAAAAGTTGTTCCAAAAGGTAAGAATCCAGTAAGTTGTCTCCTCCTAGGATATATTGTTTTAGCCCAATTCTAAGGCACAGTTTCACATGTGGCGAAGGCAGTTCCAGAGCTCAGTGGCAAAAATCTGGCAGACGAGGCAAAAGAAATGCTCATAAAAGAAAATTATAATAAAAGAAAATTTTAAATAAATAAAATTTCATTTTGCCCAATATTTGTTATTTATAATTAATTGATTGTAAATGATTATTGTGCCATTAGCTTAGCAACATGATAATGTCAAACTGCCTGAAACAATTGCAAATTGTTCATGATGCATTCAAGTCATGTCGAAAACAATATATTTACGACTTGAGTGCACATGAACACCACTACAAAGTTGTAATTATCTTTGCTTTGGAACACAGCTAGCAAATCTGAAACCACAGTAAATGCCCTGTCACAGCTCATTATCAACATCTTAGTATGAACCATCATGATAGAAGTAAGGGCATATTTTAGTTATGCTAAATGTACCATTATTTTGCTTGATGACCCCAGGCTCAGGATCTCTAGGCTCATGCGTAGTCGTCTCTGTTTGTCACAGTATGCCTTCCAGGTGTCCTCATTTAAACCATAGTTAAAGTAGTCAGACAGATCCGCACCTGCGTTTATACACAACACATGCTGTTAGAGTGTGTACTAGAGAAAAAGGTACATTTGAATCTGAGGTAGACTAACACACACACACTTCACACATCTTAACGCAATCAACTGCACCTGGCTTCCTCCATGGCTTCTCCTCAAAGGACTCCACATCCACCTGCAGGACACTGCCTTCAGCATCCAGATTCAGCCCTCTGGACTTGGAGCCTGACTCACAGAAGATAAGACTTTAGCGGCTGGATTCCCACACACAGATTAAACCAAACCCAGAGAAACGTCCTAAAGGGATTCTCAGCAGCACAGTTCAGTCAGGCTAAAATTTAAGCTTTCTTCAGGAATGCATGGTGGTAATTTAAGAAACATAAAATATAGAATATGTATTTGATTATAAATATTCTGTAAATATTTAAAGTTTTTGAATTGAAATGTCTATAAGTTTAATAATAATTGTAATTAATTTTAAATGTGGAATGACACTTATGGTGTTTATGTGCAATCTAACAGGAGGCGTGATTAGGAGGTGTTATCAATAATTTATTTTTTGTATGAATTATTGAATTATTAACTTTTTTGATAACTTAACTTTGGTAATGGTGGAGGAGTTCAGCATGAAAATATTACAATATTTGCAAAAAATGAGAAATGAGACTATTTACTTTTTGGCCACCACACTGTAGTGGCTTTAGGAAAAGTGAACGTGAGCAATATGCATTTAAAGTGGTAAATATACGAGGAATTTGTCAAAGTCATTTATGTGTGTCAAACTTCCTGCTGCCAGCTGGTGGCGCTATGACTATAACTGAATATTGACATGTAGATGTCTTCAAGCCAGGACTTTGATCAAAACTTATGAAGTTTGGTGCACATTGAACATGGTTTGTTTTGAGTTAGTGTAAAACAAGTAATTTCCTGTTGCCAGCAAGTAGCGCTATTATTATAACAGAATATTGGCCTTTAGATGTGTTCAGGCCAGGACTCTTATCGAACATGTGAAGTTTGGGACAGATCAGACATTGTATGGCTGAGTTACACAAACTTCTATTCCCATGGCGAAACATTGAATTTTGTCAGGCTACAAAGGATACACCCTTTAACGAAAACTCAAGATCTTCGCAATTTAACATCGCAAAGGTCTTTAGAGTAGACTGACCAAATATAATTGAGAAATGAGACTATTTACTTTTTGGCCACCACACTGTAGTGGCTTTAGGAAAAGTGAACGTGAGCAATATGCATTTAAAGTGGTAAATATACGAGGAATTTGTCAAAGTCATTTATGTGTGTCAAACTTCCTGCTGCCAGCTGGTGGCGCTATGACTATAACTGAATATTGACATGTAGATGTCTTCAAGCCAGGACTTTGATCAAAACTTATGAAGTTTGGTGCACATTGAACATGGTTTGTTTTGAGTTAGTGTAAAACAAGTAATTTCCTGTTGCCAGCAAGTAGCGCTATTATTATAACAGAATATTGGCCTTTAGATGTGTTCAGGCCAGGACTCTTATCGAACATGTGAAGTTTGGGACAGATCAGACATTGTATGGCTGAGTTACACAAACTTCTATTCCCATGGCGAAACATTGAATTTTGTCAGGCTACAAAGGATACACCCTTTAACGAAAACTCAAGATCTTCGCAATTTAACATCGCAAAGGTCTTTAGAGTAGACTGACCAAATATAATGTTGATGTCATTAAATCTCTAGGAGGAGTTTGTTAGAGCATAAAACATGCCACTTCCTGTTGCCAGCAGGTGGCGCTATGACTATAACTTCTGCAGTTATACTTCTGCAGTTTGGGGCAGATTGGACATTGTCTGCCTGAATTATAACAACTTCCTATTTCATGGTGAAACATTGAAATTTGTCAGGCCGCCACGGACACACCCTTCAATGAAAACTCAGAATATTTGCAATTTAACGTCACAAAGGGCTTCAGATTACACTGACCAAATATGGTGTTGATCTGTTTACATCTGTAGGAGGAGTTAGTTTAAATACAATGCCTGGAAATGGCAAAAACGGCACAAAACTTGCAGAGAAAATGTAAAATAACAGACTTCCTGTTGGATTTCAGACTTCGCCCCGGGAGACTTTTTTGTAGGTATTGGTGTGTTAAATATGTCTACCGAATTTCGTACATGTATGTGAAACATAGCTCGAGGGGCACTTCATTGACATTTTATAGGTGGCGCTATCGAGCCATTTTGCCACACCCACTTCTGAAACCCATATCAGATGTAACTTTTCAACACTTCTGGCACGTGTGCAAAGTTTCATGAGTTTTCGAGCATATTTAGGCCCTCAAAAATGCGAGGAGAAGAGGAGACTTCATTTTGGAGAAGAAGAAGAAACTGAGCAATTCCAGTAGGGTCCTCGCACCACCGGTGCCTGGGCCCTAATAAATAATGCAGTGACGGGAATGCACAAAGAATTTCCAGGCACATGGTAATTAAAATGAGCTAATATTTACACATATTTTGTAATTCAATGAACTGAACATACCAAATATAATGTTGATGTCATTAAATCTCTAGGAGGAGTTTGTTAGAGCATAAAACATGCCACTTCCTGTTGCCAGCAGGTGGCGCTATGACTATAACTTCTGCAGTTATACTTCTGCAGTTTGGGGCAGATTGGACATTGTCTGCCTGAATTATAACAACTTCCTATTTCATGGTGAAACATTGAAATTTGTCAGGCCGCCACGGACACACCCTTCAATGAAAACTCAGAATATTTGCAATTTAACGTCACAAAGGGCTTCAGATTACACTGACCAAATATGGTGTTGATCTGTTTACATCTGTAGGAGGAGTTAGTTTAAATACAATGCCTGGAAATGGCAAAAACGGCACAAAACTTGCAGAGAAAATGTAAAATAACAGACTTCCTGTTGGATTTCAGACTTCGTCCCGGGAGACTTTTTTGTAGGTATTGGTGTGTTAAATATGTCTACCGAATTTCGTACATGTATGTGAAACATAGCTCGAGGGGCACTTCATTGACATTTTATAGGTGGCGCTATCGAGCCATTTTGCCACACCCACTTCTGAAACCCATATCAGATGTAACTTTTCAACACTTCTGGCACGTGTGCAAAGTTTCATGAGTTTTCGAGCATATTTAGGCCCTCAAAAATGCGAGGAGAAGAGGAGACTTCATTTTGGAGAAGAAGAAGAAACTGAGCAATTCCAGTAGGGTCCTCGCACCACCGGTGCCTGGGCCCTAATAAATAATGCAGTGACGGGAATGGGACAAAGAATTTCCAGGCACATGGTAATTAAAATGAGCTAATATTTAAACATATTTTGTAATTCAATGAACTGAACATCTTTATTACCTGATACAGAGGTCTTTATGTTCAGACTGATGGAACTGGAACCAAATGACCTACAGAGCAAACCACAAACAGATCGTTAAGAACCATTATAACAATTTATTAGACCCAGAATACTTTAAAATGTCATCAGTATCTCTGTATGACATGAGAAGACTTGACACAATGACGTATATAACTAAAATTGTCCAAACTTCTGACTGAATTACTCATGAGCCCTGAGATCCGCCTGTTTTAATGTCACCGATGGTCAGACAGACATCATCATCACTGTCTGATTCACTTTCCTTTGAGGGGGAAAAACAAGAAACAATTGTTTGTTAAATGAATATGCACTACATTATCATGGCTAACTGATATAAATAAGTTTAAAATTTAAATTTATAAATTTAAAATTTGTGTTCCTAAAACGAGCACCTGGTAATTGAGTCCATTCATGCCATCCACATCACCAATCAGAGCACTGCAGAAGTTAGATATATGTTTATCCAATTAGATTATACAATAGTGCATGTATTGAATGATCACAAAAATAAGATTCTTCAAACTAGGGAAATATATGGAATGGATTTAACTAAATGACAGTTCAGGAATGAGATGTATACATAAAAAGTGGTTTAAAGCAAAATAATACATTTTTAATTATTTTTATAATTTTTTATTTGAAATTTTAATTAATTTAAACATTTTTAGTGCCATACTTCATCAAATCAGTTACTACAGAATACTACGACTATACCACGACTAAAAAAAA
>NW_015539816.1:1807121-1810067 GCF_001515605.1 Sinocyclocheilus anshuiensis | reverse complement strand
TATATATATTAAAAGTATCATTTCTATCTATTAAGTGTATTAAAATACTTTCTAAAAATACTAAACGTTAAACACACTCTTAATTTAAGTGTCAGCTGAGATCAGGTGTGTGCTCTGCAGAAGAAACTTCATTTTCCTTTGGATGCACAGACTTCCTGTCAGCTTCAACTGTCTGTCTGATTTAATCACATGCACTAATTGATGTTACTGAACAATAAAAAGGCTTTTACACAAATATGGGCAATGAGGAGGATCAATTTACAAGCACATCTTTAGCTGCAGGCCTACATTAGTTAAAGTGAGGCCTATATCACTGCGGCCTCATCAGGCTTATTTAAGGCCAATGCAACGTGAGGGAAAATTCTCGCTTGGGTTTGAGTTTTGCCCCAACTCTAATGAAGGTGAAGCAATCCAACCGATAAAAAACGCTGCGTCAACTCCAAGAAACAGCTAACACGTCTCTACGCAATACTGGGAAGCAGAGGAATAAAACAATGGTTAATATTCCTTCTCATTCCTACTCCAGTGAGCACATAAGAGGAGCTTATACTGTGCACATCCAATGCTGAATTTAACAAGCGTCCGAAGAGTTTCATCAGACACGCGTGGCTTGATCCGCTTTCGGAGTATTTTTGTAAAGAGGTCTATCGGCATAGACGTGTCACATACCGCTAATGTGCATGCATGGTCATTACTAAGCGGTGAGACGGGCATTAAATGTACACGCTTCATTTGTACAATGCTACTTGCCCTAACAGGAAATAAATGTGTCAGTCTCTCTTGTTCTGAGTCGGCACACCATTAGGTCTTGTAAACTCTCATTTCAAATGCAAAAGAGGCCAGGGCTAAAGTGACCTGAAAGTTACTGACATTGCCAGGAGCAGAAAATCCCAAAACGGCAGAGAGTTTAAATGTTAATGGGCGTGTGTTTGTGTTAGGGACATGTATTAGAGTAAATGCTGATGGAGCACATTTGTAAATGCAAATGAAATCAAATATGAGGAAGAGCTGATTCATAATGCTTAAAAAAAGGCAAACAGAGATTTTGGAGAAGATTAATAAATCAACTGCCGGATTAAAGCTATATAAGATGTCAACAAAATACTGCAATAATTAATACAAAGGTCTTTGCACCAGTTTTTGCTCTATATTTCTTCCTTTTCCATGCAGTTGTGAACTGTGTAGTCTACAAAAGTTTGGATAAACATCTATTCATAAAGACTAAGATAAAAAAACAAAACAAAGATGCTAAAACATTAAAAACTCTTTTCCAAGTTCTACTCCATCAACTTTCTCATTGGAAACTCATCAACAGCTGAAGATAGTTTCTTGGGCACACTCACCTGAACACTTCCTTTTCTGTTGTCTCTTCTTCATCAAAATTGTCATCTATTTATAATAAAGAAGTAGAGAATAGCACAAGATTTGTTTTCACATGGAAACAGACAGTTTAAGAAGTTTATAGTTATTGCTATAGTTGTTTATAACCCCATAAATATTTACTCTATAATTAACTATCTATAATATTTTACATGTAAATTTGTAAGGCATCTAAATTATCAACATGATCATAAGCTTTCTGTCATCTGATGGTTTCTAATTTTTTTGTTAAAAGTGTAATTCTAAAAACGTCCACTTTCAGGTCATGGTGTGTGTGTGTGTGTGTGTGTGTGTGTGTGTGTGTGTGTGTGTGTGTTTGTGCCAATTTTAGTAAGTAAATTAAATTATATATTTTTTTTACTGTTAGTAATATTTCAGAATGAACACATACTGGACTGAAACTGAAAAATGTTTTGTTGTTTAAGAAAAATCATGATAAAATGAGAGTATAGAATATGATACATCAGGTTTTTGTGGAACATTTATTTGTCCATCTCTATCAATCATCATTGTATTACGTTGCAATATACTGTATATTTTGCCTCCCACAATTAAAAAAACTATAGAGCTTTTTTTTTATCATAAAACTGCAATACTGTTCTTATTGATCTCATTGATTTCACTCAAAAAAAACAAACATATTTATTTTTAAATATTTGGTATAATTGGTTAGATGTATCAGATGGAGGAATAAATTTCATCATCTAAAATGCTGCAAGTTTATGAATGGATCAATTTAAAGACGATTTTAAAACATGATATTCAAAATGTTAACTCTATTGTATATTTTTACATTGATTTTTCTTTTCTCAGATTCATCCCTATTGGACATTATACAGTATCGCTTTTTATTTCTCCTCTTTCCTACTACTTGTTTCGCTTCTGTTTCAGTTTTTATAACCATTTCTTACTATGTGTAAGTAAGTTGTTGTTTTTTAGCATGTTTGGCAGTGTTATTTTTTAGGATTACTGATACACTACTGTCATTTGATTTGCATTATTTATTTGTATTTGCTATTTATTTAAATTTTAGTTAAATTATGTCTGAATTTATTATGTCTGTATAGGTCTTTTATTAAGTTTTTAGTTTTATTTAATTTGAGTTATTTTAATACTTCAACAAACTAAATGGAAATGAAACAATATATATATTGAATTTATAAATGTGTATGTATATATATATATATATATATATGTATGTGTGTGTGATTGTACATACACATATGTAGTTGTTTTTTGGTGTTTGGCTTAGTGTTATGTTAGAATCATTATTATACTCTTATACCTTTTGTTCTTTAATATTTTGAATTGTTTTTACATTTGCATTTGTCATTTTAATTTAATCTCTTTATTTTTAAAATGTGTATAAGTACTATTTATTCAGTTTTAGCTTTGGATCTGTTTTTAGTTGTTTTAATACTACAATTGATTGCTTCTGTTGTCCTCATTTGTAAGTCGCTTTGGATAAAAGCATCTGATAATTAATCAAGCGTCTACAATTAATCCAAAATGCCGCTGCAAGATTCATCTTTAATGAGCCGAAAAGAACGCATGTCACACCTCTGT
>NW_015539816.1:1794897-1807110 GCF_001515605.1 Sinocyclocheilus anshuiensis | reverse complement strand
ATATATATATATATATATATATATATACACCTTGCTACGTGTACTGCGTTAGGCTAACCGAGACTTGTCATTTGCACTTATATATTATTGCTCTTTTGTTAGTTTTGACTGCTTTTATTGTCCTCATTTGTAAGTCGCTTTGGATAAAAGCGTCTGCTAAATGACTAAATGTAAATGTAAATGATAAATGACTAAAAATACAGTATATCATGTCCTCTGCTATATTTAATACTGAAAATAATTAAAAAATAACAAAAAACAATACCCTGAATATTATTATTATCATTATTCGATTAAAATCTGTTATTATTATTAAGCTATTATTATTGTCCAACTTTGATCAGCTACTTTTAATGCAGTAGCACTTACTACATGTTATGTTAGGTGTGTGTGTGTAAATGTATTCATACCATATGTTCTCTGTAAGGGTTGATTTGAAAGTAAATGTTATGAAACGCGTGCAGCTGGATAAATAACGGTCTCTGATGTAATAAACTTAGGGTCAGATCCCTGCTTCGAAAAGTATGCTGTTGGTTTTGGTAGATGTTGGTGCTTATTCATCTCACGAGGACGCTTGATTGGCCTTGCTGAATCACTTCAGTTTTCAAGTTGGATCATCAGTGCGTTTATTTCTCACCTCCATAAAGCCAGTCCGTGTCGTCATCAGCGCTCTCATCAGCTGTTTTCTCTACCTCTCTTGTGGACATGATCACCTCCGGGCTTTTGCTTTGAGATTAGAGGCTCAGTTTACCTCAATGATTCACCGAGTTCGACAAAGTAACTTTGCGTAGTGTGCTAATAGTTTTAGGGTTTACCGTCACAGCTGTCACAGTGACACGCCGCGTGCTTGTGTTAGTGGTGCAGCAGGTGCGCGTTACCAAAGAGACACATCTCACTGCACGCGCACGCAGGAAGTTCAACATCAACACATAAATACACACATTTGAACACATTTCTTTCTTTCTTTTTTTTTTTTTTTGGATTAACAGAAAAATTGTTTACTTGACTCTTCATTTTCTTAATTTTTAACAATGAACAAAATTCAAAGGCAACCACGTCATTTATAAAAACGTCATTTATATAAAATCATACTGAGACAAACATAAGAATATTAATTAAAAAAAAAAAAATAAATATATATATAATGGTATATCAGCATCTTGATAAGCAAATAGCCCACGCTGTGTGTAGTAAAAAAAGTCTTTGCAGTCAGTCTTTTTTGCTTTGCTTTTTATGTTGCTGTTAAAGAATGAATAGTGACCTGTTTTTATTGTAAAATGGGTACAAGAGTGGATAAAGAATTATTTATATTATACAGTACTCGACTTTTCAAAACTCCCAGCTGACAGTTATAGTATGACGCATAATTATCGCGACGCCTCTGCGTCACGTCACCTTCGAGAGACTCACATGGGTTTGTTTTGAACGGTGTCTGTTTGAAAGTTCTGCTGTTGCTATCGTTCGTCTCAATTTAAAACCCCATCATTTGCGGAAATATGCTGCCCACGGATGGAGTCATGTCTTTTCCCGGTCAGACGTGGGAAAAAGTGCTGTCAAAGGTAAAAAAGGCTGTTGTTTTCATGGATGATCGGTGCTCGGAGAGTCTGCACTGGAACGGAGGAGCTGCGCTTCTGTTTGAGGCTGGAGCTCGAAACATCAAACAGTTCTCAAGCTTTGAAGCATGCGGACAGAATGAACCCAAAGCTGTGTTTGTGGTCAGCACCGTGCTGAAAGGTAGAACCGCAGACATTATCAAAGACATCATTTCCCTCAGTCACTTCCAGTACTGCGTGGTTTTCACAACTGTTCCTCACTCCATTCACCTGCTTGCGAATAATGTGACCACTGATCTGGAGGGGAACCCGGTGTTTGAGCAGTTTGAAGAGAAACTGTGTGAGTGGATGGGTGATATGAACTATACCGCTGAGGTCATGCATGCTCCTGTGGTCTTTGCCCCTCTAACACAACAGCTCCACCTTTTGCCTGCTTTCTCTGAACTTTTCCCTTTATTGGAAGTGGATCTTGAGGCCATCAATGAGAAGAGGCCAGAGAAAAAACGATTTGGGAGTCTGATGGATGTGGATATGCACTCTCTCCCACCTGAGTTGCAGATTCAGATTAAATCCCTCGCATCAGCCCTCAACGCCCTGTTTGAGTTCATCAGTACCCGTGAGGAGAGCTTTTCTGTGGGTCCGATGAGCCGTCTGATCGCAGGGGAGCTGGCCAGTCATCCACAGGCCAAAAACAGGAGGAAGTCAGCCCCCAATAAAGCATCAATAGTGTTTATTGACAGAACTCTTGATCTTACAGGTGTGGTCTAAATACTGTATTATATTCAATCATTAGTACTTAAGTCAAGACACTACTGGCTAAATCATTGTTTTTTTTTCATGCACTGGTCAATTTTGAGACTTTGGATTGTTTGGCTTCCATAACATGTCCGCTTTCAGTTTAGTGGGAAGAAAATAACCAAAATACACATTTAAGTGTTTATTTTATTACACTTTATCTGCTTACATCAGTAGTTTTAAATTACAATGCATATCTTTCAAGGCAGTTTTCTCAAAATTAGATCTTTTTCTCCTACGCCAAGCCAAAATTCACCACTTTCTTAGTACTTACCTAAGCCAAAGGTAAAAAAAAAAAAAAATTTTTAGACGGGATTGTTAGGGATCATTCACCTGATGACATTTTATTCCTAAAATCCTGTGAATAATGTTCTTTTTTTCCTGGCTGTTGAAAGTATTTTGTGTTTTATGGCATGATACAAAAATATATCCGAAATTCCCTCTGAATGAATTGAAAAAAGAATTATGAACCTGGCTTTATCCAATGTTCAGATTTCTGTTCTGGACATGTATTAGATAATGCCTCTGCGTGTTTAAATGTACCCTTACAGAATTTGTCATGTTAAGCAACTGTCTTTACTGTGATTAAACAACTGGGAAGATATGGTGAAATCTGTGCTGTCTTTTCTTAATATGTCACATCATGGTGGCATATAACACAGTATAACTTATTCTATCTCCTTTCAAAAGCTATTTACTTTTTCCTCTGTTTCTCTTTTGCCTAATCTATAGGAGCTGTTGGCCACCATGGGGACAATCTGGTTGAGAAAATCCTATCCGTGTTGCCACAGTTGCCAGGTCATGTGACTGACGTTCAGGTGGACATGCTGGAGCTCACACACCTGAAGCAGACAACTGATACCAAGGGCATACTGGCACCAGGCTGCTTGGTACAGAACCAGTAAGAGCATTTACACTGTTATGGCATGCAAACATAGTATCATAAAGTTAATTCTTTAGCTCAAAAAACTAAAGTCGGTTCAGAAAATGCCCAAAAGCACTATTGTAAAGGCCAGATAAATATGCGATGAGATCATGTTCACACTGTGGTGGAATTACAACCCCAATTACTGTTTTTAAAGCTACACATTATTATGAATTTTCAGTATTTAAATTTTTTAATATGTTTTAAAACTGATTACATCTTTAAGATGGGCTGGTTGTAATAGTAACTCATTTAACAAACATTTAGGTTTAGATCTAGGGTTTGATTTTGGAACTGAATAGCTTTGTACTTAAAGGGATAGTTTAACCAAAAAGTTTTACACAAAAAGCAATAGTTTTACACAAAGACAGATATTTTAAAAATATTTTTTTGTCCATATACTGAAAGTCATTATAAAAAGTTATTTTTCCCCATAACTTATAACTTATTCTACAGAGCCATACAGGATTTAAACAATCTTTACTTCAAATGTATTTATATATATTTATAAATAAAAATTAAAAAGTATATTATGATATATTTCATGTTGCTATCAAATGTATATAAATAAATACACACACACATGCAAAATGTAATTATAGCTTCAAAAATCACAAGTAAACAGTCACTTTTAAAATGAAGAACAAAGAAACAAATGACAGGCAATAGAACAAAGAGTACTTCTGAATTCAGTGTCTGCAGAGGACTTTTTTTCTTATCAATACTTCTTTTTAATAATTATTAAGGACATAATAGACCACAGCAGCTCTATAAAGCTGCATTTACACATCAACATTTTTGACCCATCTATCTGATGGTTTGGGGCCAGTTTTAGTAACAGCTTGAGCCAGCACAAACCGTCTTTGGACGTTAAAATAGTACTGTAAGGATTTACTAAAGACGCGCAGTGACGAATTAGCGCTGAAAAGGCGTGAACACAGTTATTCTTGCGCCTGACCTTATTGAATATGCATTTGTTGGAGTTTCCCTTTCGGACACAAAATTTATGGGAGGAGAGTATTAAAATGAATCACGCAACGCTATTTACTAACGGTTGCGCACGTCAAATTACTGGTAATTTGAGCCATTATTTAACACCCAAAAAAAGCATTAAAGGGGTCCTATTATGCTTTTTCACTTTTTGAATTTTAGTCAGTGTGTAGTGTGTATGTTTGGGCATAAAAAAGATCTACAAAGTTACAAATCTCAAAGTCCACTCCAAAGGGAGATATTTCGTTTTTAAAAAATCCCTTTTCAAGAACTACAACGAACGGCTCGTTTGGACTACAGTGTTGTTTTCCGGGTTTTGTGATGTCACAAAGCGGCCCATTAGAATATCATTAAAATAAATCCCCCTACGGAAATTCAAATGGTTTGGGGGTGGGGAGGGGCGAGGTCGTGGTTCAAACGCTTGGCTGAGTGCATCAGACAAGACGACGAGGAAGAAGAAGTGCTGCTGTAACTTCAAGTTTTGAGGGGAGTCATGAGGGAGTACCATAGGGGAGTACAGTGCTGGTTTCGCCAAAAAGCTTTTGCTGAAAGACGGAGCAGTTCCCACTTTGTCGGGACAATCTGCTGTATCTGCATCACAGCCTGTGAGTGTGCTGCTTTATTTTGTTGTTGTGTGTGTTATTTACGTTTCAAAGTATAAGTTGTATGCCATTTCTGCGATGTAATACATATTACCGTTGCACTTATCTGTACATAGTAAATGCAGTTGTTTTTAAGCGGTTGTTGACATCCTATCTAAAACGTGATTTAGCCAAAAAACAACAATTACGTTACCACTCTAATCTGTCTTGCGATATCCGTGCAAGCATGAGAGCATGTTCTAGTACACCCCAAAACAAAATCAAGACATTGTAAACGAGCATAATAGGACCGCTTTAAACTAAATGAATGAAATGAAGTGGCTGCAATTGTTACACCGCAAAGAACAGCGAGTGCGTGGTAGAAGGGAGAGGATTTTTTCCACATTTTTTCCCAATTTATTTGGAATGCCAGAAGAACACATTATCCGAACATATCGTTTGCCAAGCCATGTTATTTTTAATTTGCTTTGGGAAATAAAAGATGACTTGGAACCCTCAACTAGGAGTCACGCAATACCAGGTCTATCAAAACTTCTTGCAAACCTTCATTTTTTGGCCTCCGGTTTCTTTTAACATACTGTGGCTTCTTTATTTCTTTATTCTTTATTTGTGACTACACTAATTTGCGCTGTGCTTGGTATATTGTGTTGGTCGATATGTAAATGTTGCGTCTGTGTTCTTTAATTTGCACGTTATTAGTAAATCACCCGCAGATATTTCCACGGCCATCGGCGTTGTTTTGGAATTGCGCTCTTGCTCTAATTTGACATGTTTAGTAAAACTGGCCCTTTGTCATCACTGTTCCAAGGGTAATGTCCCTACTGTAGTTTGGTTTAGACCAAAACCCTCAGTTCTGGTAAAGGATTAGAGAAATATATTGCATAATCATGACTTCTCAAAGTCTTTCTGTCCACAGTAGGAAAGATCTGAGGAAACCATGAGACTTGGTTACACAAATGTTGGTACAGGAACAATGCCCAGCCAAGTATTTTTAATGGAGAACCACCATTTCTTTTGTCATCATAAATGTGTATTTGAATAACTAAATGGTTTTGCTGGAGTTTTTGCCAATGTCATTTCCTACGAGGCGGGATGTGGTAAAGAATGACCCCAAGTTTCTGCTGTTCTGTGTAATATTGTCATGCTGCTCAATTGTTTTAACACGTATTTGGTGAACTCGCTCACTGTCTGAATGGAAAATAGTATTTTTCCTAAATGAACCCAGTCATGCTTTTTGGGTGGGAATTTTTTGCTAAATGTATTGCACTTATGGCCTTTGACTGAACTCTTTAAGTCTTGAGTGAAAACATCTACTGTTAAAATGTTTGGGGTAATTGACACCATATAACCTTTCTGGCAGATGATTTTGTGGTGGATCATTGGATATTGACAAAATATTCTCTTGATATACGATTTTTTTTAAGCAAGCAGCAATGTCAAAACTAAACCTACTTCATCTGGAAGTCAAATGGCATTAGCATGGAAACCCAAATGCTGTTTACGACCCATTAGGTCTAAACCACATTAGACGTGAGGGTTTGTTAAAGGAGGAACTTGTTTTGTATGTCTGTTTTCTTTCCAGCTCCCATCAGACAGGGATTCAGAGAGCACATTTGCCTGCGGAAAGAATTTGGCTCCAGAGTGATTGCGTTAACGGGATAGGAACTTCTCTATGAGCTATATCAATGAATAAACCAGTTTCACCTTTTACATTTTGTGCTGCCAAAGCTGCCAGATTAGTCTGGTCTCCATTGTGGGCTCCCATTGTGCCTTTTTGTCATCTAAACCTTGTTCAATCACTGTTGTTGAGAGCATCGAATCTGCTTTTTTACATACACAAATACACAATACCACATCCCTTCACTGCCATTAGCTGGTTACAGTAGCACCGCAGTGCTAAGTACAAACACACTCTTGAGTCCTCCATGTAAATATACAAGAGCTCACTGTTAGCCAGATGGCATGGAGACTGAATAGGACAAGTCTCCGTTTGAAGAGCCTTCTGTGACTGGATGTGTGCAAAAGTGTGTATTTAACAGGGTTTGGAATTGGTTTTCATTGTGTTGCGCTTTAAAAGGCCCATATTTCCCACCTTTGTAACATTTTATTTTTCCTTGAGGGCCACTCATAATGATAGCTTACGTTTTCTACAGCAAGAACAGTCAGAATTTAGTTTTTCTGACCTTCTCTGAATCTTTTACAAAACATTAATTGGTCAACACAAAACCACTGAAGAGTTTCTTCGCCTTTAATGAGATGTGTATTATAAGTCTATGCAAATGATGGCCTTAGGCGAAAATGCCTTTTGCTTGGTCGATCATGTGCTTGACTAGAGCAGCGTGAAACAGAGCTCATCTGACAGGCTTGGCACATTTCTCTGAAGGACTGAAGAAAGCATGCTCTGAGCCTAAATAAGCCTGCCCTGAACGTGCATCCAAATGCAGAGATGAGGTGGTGTGTACCTGATGCTATAGATTCATTCTTCACTGTATATAAGCCACCCTGTATGTGGAGCTCATAATCCATGGAGGTTTTCAAAATGTTGAATATGGAATAACGACAGTACGGTATTCACAGATAACCTTACTTTAGTTTATCAGAATTAGATTTATGGTCATGGAACAAATTTACAGAACTTTTCTTCATTCTATTTTACAAATGCAATATATTATATTATATTATAATATATTATAATAAACGTAATAATTTAAATTGAATAAAAATCATTTTTAAATGTTAATGTTAAAAAAGTAAATAAAATTTTTTGGCCAAAACAGAAAATGTGGCAGAATGATTCATTATTTTAAAATGTGGCAGAATGATTCATATATAAAAAAAAAAACAATAAACTTAGATTGTTATAAATGATATATAGTTGGTAAATAATAGTACTTGTACTGATAATGAATTTACAAGAAAATCATATGTACGCATTTAAGGTGTTTGTGCAATGCTGACTGCTTTGAGATACAGTATTAGATTTTGTCTTGTAATGTTTTCAGTTATCTGTTAGTACTTGTGTAGGCGTGTGTGCTAATTACCTCAGTGTGTGCTCATTCTGTCATGACGTGATCTGCACATTAACTGAGTAATGGTTGTTTGCTCATGAGAGAATGATTTTGTGTTGCTGCGTGCAGTTTTAGTATTCCCTAGAATGTCATGTTTAGTGTTTTTCACCTTCCTTATGTTTCTAATTTAAGTTTCAGGGTAAAAAAAACCAAAACATACATTTTGCCCACTCTCTCTGTATCTACACCGGTTCCCTCTTTTTCAGGCCAGCTTATTCTCGGCTGGAGCTCCAGGACTCAGTGGAGGAGAACCGGTCCAGTTCCACGCAGTCAAATCCGTTCAATGTGAGCGTGGGGATTTCTAGCTTTAGCTCAGCAGGGAAGCGAGTCACGAGCCTAGGGTTTGTTTAGCAGAGTCTAGACAGGCTCCAGGCAAATATCGAAGCTTTTCATGCATTCTGACAGGGCCCAGCTGATCCTCAAGAGAGCAACTCTACTCCCTAGACTCTTAATGTCCTTAAACGTCTCTCGAGACGGTTGTATAATGCCAACTAAGTCATTCATTTCTGACCGAGTTTTGCCAGTCCAATATTCTGGGTCAAAGAATATGCACATATCAGACAGATCATCTAAACACAAATAGTTTAATGCAGTTTCATTCCACTACAGCTTCCTACCTAGTGATTTCTGAAAACAAATATGAGTGGTGCTTGTCTGTGCAAACTTTGCCATCACAAGGAATGGGATTAAATGCACTTTAAAAGTTCATTTATCAGTTTTTAATTTGTGATCCACTTTTCAAAAGACAGAAGTGGCACACAAAGTGTGTTTAACCCTTTAAATTAACGATTTGGCATTATCACAGACAGATGAAGACTGTAGCTTGAGTACAAAACCTGCAGTAGCTCGATTATAACTATGCGTGTAAACACACTTACTACTAGATTACATTATGAGTGGTTTCTAAAGAATAAAGAAATAAAATGTTTTTGAATAGGTTCTTTTGGCTTTTGGTTCAAATCGTAGCCTTTATTTTTAAGCTTGTAAAGTGTTTAAGCTTTTTTTTTTTCTTTTTAAGCTCTTTGCTTGGATGTTTGGGGTGTTTGCTTACTGGCCAAAATCAATAGAGCATACTTGTTGTGTACAAGTCTCTTTGATATTCTCACCTCAAGATAAGTCTATTGAATTTTTTTTTGCCTGCTTTATAATCCACCAGGTGTAAATTGTAAGCCTTATCCTTAAAAATAGAAAATAGCACACCTCAAAACCCTGCACTATTTGAGGTATTATTCATGTCTGCAGCACAAACGGTTTACACTAAACTTTAAAGGGATATTTCACCCTCTACCTACATTTGCAGAACTCCAAAAACATATCTATACATACATTTTACTACAGTTTCCATCTGAAATTAGCACTAGTGTCAGTAATACACCAACAACTTTCATTCGTTTTCACACAAATTTTGTGGCAGATTGATTAAATACTTTTGTGCGGATCCTTGCACAATACTATCACCTCAGAATATTTATGACTTTTCTGATGAAGTAAACTTGCTTGGTAACTCACCTGGTGGAGCATTACACTTGTGATGTACAGCGCTCTTGTACACATCCAGTGAAACATAAGTTACAATAAAAGAGATCAGACTTGTAGAATAAAGCAAAAAAGCCATGGTTGCTTCAACAAATTAATTTTTATATCATGTTTGCTTTTGTTAACATTATTGGTTAGGTTTAGGGTAGGGTTTAGTGTAGGAGCTCCATTATTTTCAAACGCAATAGAGCATTAACATAATAGTGCTTCTCGGCAGACATTTCATTTCCAAACCACTGCGATATGTACAACAATGATTGTTGTCAGATTCACGTATCTCTCTTAGATGAAACTAAATGCACTTTTAGCCCCACTTACTGGACATTTCACTTTGAAAGTGTTGTTAAACGTACAAAAAGTGATGTATCATTTTGCACAAAGGTTGCCACGGGCACATTTTTCCAGTGAGCCTCGGTTTCTATTTTTCTTATGTAGAACACATTATTTTGAGCAGAAGTGGAGTCTATAAGTGGAGTCTGTTCAGTCTGTAACCCAAGTGAGTGAGCAATACTAATAGGGATGTTTGCCTTAGCAAACACTGCTAATAATAATGGTTCTGACTGGGTTTTTGTGGCCCAGCCCTGCAGTGCTGATATTGGCGTTGTTCTTGTCAGCTCAGGTGAATGTAATTGGCTGCATTGTGTTATTCTAGCCCAGCAATATCTATAGGCTCTGAAAAATATTTATAAAAGATTTTATTTTAAGATTCTAATTGTGGGCTGTCTGGCTAATTTGGCCTTTTTTATTGTATGGTGTCTCCTTTTGTAATTGTAGGCTCTGTTTCAGGGTCGCTGGATTTAGTGTTGTTATGGGTGGTCATTTCAGACGGCCGTCTTGAGGCGACCGGCGCGGGCTGCTGATAGGAGACTTCCTCTTCCTCGCCTATGCGAACCCCAACTTTTAATAACAGTCTGGTTGTACACTGCGCCTATTCAGGTCTGACTGGAGAAACGTCCAGATCTCTCTGTGTTTTTAGTGTGGTTGTGGGAGAAATCTGAGCATCTTTGTAATGAAAGCTGTGATTGGTGTTTTGGTAGGTTGGCTTTGAAATACTTCACTAAGAACATGAATTTATGTTCTTCGAAATGGTAGCATATGCAGTCTCTGGTGGGATGGATTGTGCTGTGTGTGTGAAATTTCGGTTATAGCAGATTTCAAGACTTCACGTTTGGGTAGCTAAAGGAGGACTGTTTCACGCTCTGCTCTACTGCAATATCAACCAACCTGTCTAACTTCTTTATTCCCCGCTCCAGTAATACAAATAGACAATTGCAATTGGCCAAGCGCCTATGGGATGTCCCCACTTTTCACAAAAACAAACCTGAGTGTGTGTGTGTGTGGTCAGGTGTGTTCCAGTCAGGCTGGTGTAATAGGTTGTTCTTGGCACTGCGGTAGAGCGGTGGTGCTTTGATTTTGTGTGTGTGGGATACTTCAACTATGTCCTTGCTTATGTAAGGGTGTGTGACACACCCTCCACACTTCTACCCTATGTTTTACTACCGTCTACCCAACTGTGTGTCCTGTCCAGCCAGCATTAAACCCGCATGTTATACTAGAGCTGATGAGGATATCGCCATGAAAGTGGTAGTGTGTGTATGTAGAGGGGAAAGAAATGGACCACACTGCACTGTGAGAAAACAACACCAGAGAGAAGACACATATATCACACACTATTTTACTGGCAGCTGAAAAGACTGACTTTGTCATTTGTCACATTTGTCATGCTTAGCATTGAGTACTTGAGTCTTTGTTGACAGATCATATTGTTTACTCTCTCTTTAGCCTCTGCTGTATCCCTCCCACTAGTTCCCTGTCTCTGATTGACAGGTTGGTTGTTAAATCAGAATATGGTGTCAGTCTCACTTTAGGCCCACACACGACTCTGACTTAGAGATTTATGTATAGCTTTTGGGACACATTTAAAAAAAGTAGAGCTTTTTTATCTCGTCTAACCTTGTCTCATCTCATCTCATTTCATTTTATCTTGTCTCATCTCCTCTCTTCTTGTCTCACCTCATCTCCTTCTTGTCTTCTCATCTCATCTCCATCTTAACTTCTTCTCATCTCACTTTGTGCCTTCTCATCTTTTCTCTTCTCTTTTCTCCTTCTTATCTCTTCTCCATCTCATCTTAGGTTGTTTTATAATCTTGTCTCTATTCTTCTCGTCTCATTTCTTCTCATGTCAGTTTGTGTCTCATCATCCTGTCTCTTCTTCTGATCTCATTTCTTCTCATCCCAGTTTGTGTCTCCTCATCTTGTGTCTCCTCTTCCACCTCAGTTTGTTCCCTCTCATCTCCTTTTTATCTCTTCTCCATTTTATCTCAGTTTGTGTCTTCTTCTCTTGTGTCTCCTCTTCTCATTTCTTCTCATCTTGGTTCATGTCTCTTCATGTTGTTTTTCTTTTTATTTCTTCTCATCTTGGTTTGTTTATCATCATCTTGTCTCATCTCGTTTCTTCTCATCTTGGTTTGTGTCTCCTCATCTTTTCTATCCCCTTCTTGTCTCATTTCTTCTCATCTCGATTTGTGTCTCCTCGTCTTGTGTCTCCTCTTCTCATTTCTTCTCATCTTGGTTTATCATCATCTTGTCTCTTCTCATTTCTTCTCATCTCAGTTTCTGCCTTATCTTGTTTCTCCTCTTCTCATTTCTTTTTTTTCTCCTATTTTTTTCTATTCTCTCCTCTGCTCCTGTTGTAATTTTGTCTCTCCTCCTCTCCTCTCCTCTCCTCTCCTCTCCTCTCCTCT
>NW_015539816.1:1794089-1794842 GCF_001515605.1 Sinocyclocheilus anshuiensis | reverse complement strand
ATTCATACACTCAGTTAAAGGGTCAACCATGTTGGACTTAAATATTTCCTCTCCTCTCCTCTCCTCTCCTCTGGCTGTACTGATTGTCAAGTCAATCTATTTGTAATGGAGCTGGAGGAATAAGTAGATTTAAATTAGATGAAGACATGCAGTATTGATACTTGCAGAAACTCTAAACCCCCAGTGGGCTGTGAGTGCGCCAGCAGCTGCTCCTGAACCTGTGGCTGTGCTCCCATCAATTGTGTGTTAAAGGTTAGTGTCTGCTCTCTGGGATTTATCTTCTGCTCAGGGAGTCTCACATGAAACAAAATGAGCCACAGATGAGAGAGATTTGCAATGTGTATTTTTGTGAGTTTGTGTGTGCCAGTCTTTTTTAGATTTATGTAACAGGATGTTGCTTTTATGTGTGTAGCATTTTTAGCTCAAAGATTTTAGCAGAATGATATTTATCTTTATGGAGAGAGGTGATAGCCACTAAAAATGTCTGTAAACTTAATTGAACCATTCAACACAAAAATCAAACAGTAAATATAGTTACTACTTGCATTTATGTATATATGTTTATATTTTTATTACATTTAAATGTTTGAGGTCATGCATTCAATTGTTCAAAAGTGAAAAGTGAAAGACATTTATAGTGTTACAAAAGTTTTCTATTTCAAATAAATGCTGTTCTTTTTAATGCTGTTCTATCAAAAAAATCCTAAACATGTATTTTCCAAAAAAAAAAAAAAAAACACTTATTTTTCAGCC
>NW_015539816.1:1792891-1794034 GCF_001515605.1 Sinocyclocheilus anshuiensis | reverse complement strand
TTTTAACTCCCTAATATCGGTATCGGCCCCAAAAAACCCATATCGATCGGGCTCTATAAGAAATGCTTCTTGAGCAGTAAATCAGCATATTATAATGATTTCTGAAGGATCATGTGACACTGAAGACTGGAGTAATGACTGCTTTGCCGTCACAGAAATAAATTATATTTAAAATTTTTTGAGCAAAAAAGTTATTTTACATTATAATGAAACTGTTTTTTTTTACTGTATTTTTGACTGTTATAAATGGTAGTTCTTATATATGTACAGTGCCTTGCGAATGTATTCATACCCCTTCATTTTTTTTCACATTTTGTTTTGTTGCTGCCTTATGTTAAACTGCTTTAAATTAGTTTTTTTCCACAACAATATACACTCCATACACCATAATTATCAAGCAAAAAAAAACAAAAAACTACAGGTTTTTAACATCTTTGCAAATTTATTACAAATAAAAAAAACTAAAATGATACCATTGCATAAGTATTCATACCCTTATCTGGGACAGTTTAAATTTAGCTCAGGAGCATTCATTTTGCTTGTAGATATTACTACACTTCAAGTGAAGTTAACCTGTGGCAAATTCAGTTGAATGGGTATGATTTGGAAAGGCACACACGTCTTAATAAAAGGTCTAACAGCTGAGCCCTGAGGTCAAAAGAACTGCCTGTAGAGCTCAGAAACAGGTTTGCGTCAAGCCACACATATGGGGAAGAGTTCAGAAAAAAATTCTGCTTCATTGAAGGGTCACAGAAGCATGTAGTCTCTGTTACCCTTAATAGAAGAAGTTTGAAACAACCAGGACTCTTCCTAGAGCTGGCCTCCTGGCCAAACTGAGCAATTGATGGAGAAGGGCTTTGGTTAGTATGGTGACCAAGAAGCTGATGGTCACTCTAGTTGAGCTCCATGATCATATTTGGAGATAGGAGAAATCTACAGAAAGACAAACATCGCTGCAATACTCCACCAATCCAGTCTTTATGGCGGTGTGGCCAAACTCAATCCTCTCCTCTGTGAAGACACATGAAAACACACTTGGAATTTACAAAAAAGCACCTAAAGGACCCTCAGACTCTGAGAAACAAGATTCTCTGGTCTGATGAACCTCAATTCTAAGCATCATGTTTGAAGGAAACCAGCTCC
>NW_015539816.1:1790507-1792797 GCF_001515605.1 Sinocyclocheilus anshuiensis | reverse complement strand
GTATATGTATATGTGTGTGTGTGTGTGTACTGTATGTATGTATATATACCATTATATAAAACAATTATATCGCAGTACAATAATTGGTGATGTGGAGACCTGAATGGTAATTGCAACAGAGAGGCAGTTTTTGTGTCAAGCCACACATCGGGGGAAGAGTTCAGAAAAAAACATTCTGCTTCATTGAAGGGTCACAGAAGCATGTAGTCTCTGTTACCCTTATTGGAAGAAGTTTTAAAATGTGCATCTGCCCCCATCCAACCTGACAGAGCTTGAGAGGTGAACAGGTGAGGTGAAGAATGGCAGATAAATGCAATATGCGGATGAGCAAAGCTTGTCGCATCAATCAAAAAAAGACTTGAGACTGTTAAGGTGCTTCAGCCAAATATTTAGTTAAGAGTATGAATACTTATGCAATGTACTTATTTCAGTTTTTTATTTTTAATATGTATATGTATATGTGTGTGTGTGTGTGTACTGTATGTATGTATATATACCATTATATAAAACAATTATATCGCAGTACAATAATTGGTGATGTGGAGACCGAATGGTAATTGCAACAGAGAGGCAGTTTTATGGCTAGATCTCACAGGGCTCACTAAAAAAAAAAATGTTAAAACCACACACCAACCCAAGCCAAAAGATAAAATATTCAGCTGCAGTTATCAATGAAAACCGCCAATTACATAATCTCATTCTCTATGGATATAAAGTCTAGAAACAACCCAATTTATTAAAGTCTCTTTGTTTGCCATCTCCGGTACGTCTCCAAATGACACTTACATAACAGTAATTCTTCAGTCTCTTTAAGAGACAGATGACATTTGTCTTTGAAGTGAAAATGGCAGGCTCGCTTTGGAGATGCTTTTCAGATTTAAGAAACTTTTTGCACTCCTATTTCCTTTGCTCTTTCCTTTATCAAGCCCTGACAGGAAAAAAAACCTGGCCTGTGTATGTGCTCTCGTTGTTTCTCTGATAATGAATCCAGGTTTCTGCTTGCTTTTGTTTCTTATTTTTAGTTTTGTTTATTTCTCTGAGTCCTGTTACAGATTGTAATAAACATGGAAAAACACACACCTCACCCATGGAGCGTCTGCCAGGTCTCCTTGTGTGTGCAAGCATATGTCTGCATAGTATCATTAGTCCTGGAAGTGGGTGTAATTGAAGAATAACTGACCTGGATTGAATACTGCTAACGAGGGGGGTTGTTTGTTTCCTGTTGTTGATAAACACGGACTTAATCACTGTCTACTAAATCAATCTGCCCGTCACTACGATTATGGCATCATAACATCACATCTGTGTAAAATTGCGAGTGTAACATTGGCTCCATATTGTTTTGGATTTTATTTAAAGTTTGTGTTACATTACGACACACCCAAAACATTATTGAGAAATGGCATTTAATTATTGTTAATCACATTTTGGAACAATTTTGGATGCAATTCAGTGTCTGTGTGTGTATAAAGTCAGATCTTAAGGCGTTCAGGCATAGTTGAAGTCCATTCTTAAGTGCTCAGTCATGTGTTTCCAGGAACCCTGAACTTCCCCTTCCTACCACACACACACACACTGAACCTTACAAGGAGGTTGTGGCAGGAATGGGTAATAAATATTTTGTCTTTGCGGACCAACACTGCCCTCCATAGGTTAGAGTACTAATGCAGCACAAACACTCATATACAAACTCGCTGAACCCCCTTGTCATGATGTCGAGCCTGGGGAACACTGCAGGAGAGGAGTGGAGTAAAGAAGGGGGGAGGTTTTGAGGTAAATTGGAACCATGTTGCCCCTCCGAAACATTCCAAACGGACCACTCGTCTTCCTGGAATACACGCAGAGTCGAAATACACATGCACACAGAGAGGGTCCAGTCTTAACTCTGGTATGTAAACTACGCTGACTATGTGTGCATCTGTTTACGACATGCAAAATCAGTTCAGCCTCATTGAAACGGACACACTACCTACCCACAAACATGTAACATACTTGACCGAGTTTCAAAGATTTGTGCTTGCTGAAGGTTGCAGAACATTCACTCGTCCATTAAAGATCTCTTTAACTTGATGTAGTCTGTGTTTACTACCACTCAAAACCTAGTCATTCTTAGGCTATTTTCCACATCCAAACTATGAATTTACACAAATTGAATATGGGAATTATGTATTGACCAGAAAATGTCAGACGTATCTTATAGTTTATCTTTTGAAGGAGTTCACATGTTGGATGTTTGTTGACTGCTTTTCCTTCGCTTGCCAATGCAATTCATGAAACCCACCGCACCTTG